>NC_053490.1:763958-829040 GCF_905171775.1 Rana temporaria | reverse complement strand
AGATTTACGCGAGGAATATGCATATGGAATATTTTTACGTCGTTTACGTTAGGCTTTTTCCGGCGTAAAGTTACCCCTGCTATATGAGGCGTATCCTATGTTAAGTATGGACGTCGTTCCCGCGTCGAATTTTAAAAATTTTACGTCGTTTGCTTAAGTCGTTCGCAAATAGGGCTGTACGTAAGTTACGTTCACGTCTAAAGCATTGGCTTTTTGCAGGTTAATTTGGAGCATGCGCACTGGGTTACATTCACAGACGGCGCATGCGCCCTTAGTCAAAAACGTAATTTACATGGGGTCATGTTTTATTTGCATTGACGTTTTGCGGCGTAATTTCGAGCATGCGCACTGGGATTCTTTCACGAACGGCGCATGGGGTCACACTAAATTTAGGTAAAACACGCCCACATCATCCACATTTGAATTAGGCGGGCTTACGCCGACACATTTACACTACGCCGCCGTAACTTAGGGCGCAAGTTCTTTCTGAATACAGAACTTGCGCCCTAAGTTACAGCGGCGTAACGTATCTGTGATACGTTACGCCCGCCGATAGATTCGAAAATGTATCTGAATCTGGGCCTATATCTTTTTGAAGAGGGATTTCTCGGTAACGGCAGCAGCTGCCACAACCGAGATATGCATCTCTTCAGGCGCCGCCGGTCCTTTAAAAACGATAATGGTGGTCTCCGCGGCACTATCGCCGCGAGTCGCGAGATCACCGTTGTCGGTCCCCCCCCTCCCGCCACTAACCGGAGCCGTCGGTATCGGCGGAGGCGATCGGGTCCTCTCCGTGGCTTGTCATGGATATGAGTCAGGGGAAGATGGCCCCCCCCAACCGTCTCCATAACATAATAGGGCGGAAGCGGCGTCAAAACATCACTTCCGCCCATACGTCTTAAAGAGACAATTTATTTTTGTCATTTTTTTTCAAATGACAATTTTTATTTTATTTTTATTATTGCATTTTAGCCTAAATATGAGATGTGACGTCTTTTTGACCCCCAGATCTCATATTTAAGATGACCTGTCATGCTTTTCCTTATTATAAGGGATGTTTACATTCCTTGTAATAGGAATAAAAGTGATCCAAATTGTTTTTTTAAACTGTATAAAAATAAATAAAATCAAGTAAAATAAATAAGAAAACAAAGGATGTTTACATTCCTTTTAATAGGAATAAAAGTGACATATTTTTTTTTAAAATAGTGTCAAAATAAAGAAAATAAAGTAAAATAGATAAGATTTTTTTTTTTAAAAGCGCCCCGTCCCGACGAGCTCAAGCGCAGAAGCGAACGCATACGTGAGTAACGCACATATATGAAAACGGTGTTCAAACCGCACATGTGAGGTATCGCCGCGATCGTTAGAGCGAGAGCAATAATTCTAGCCCTAGTTCTCTGTAACTCAAAACATTTAACCTATAGAATTTTTTAAACGTCGCCTATGGAGATTTTTAAGGGTAAAAGTTTGACGCCATTCCACGAGCGGGCGCGACTTTGAAGCGTGACATGTTGGGTATCAATTTTCTCGGCGTAACATCATCTTTCACAATATAAAAAAAAAAAAAAATTGGGCTAACTTTACTGTTGTCTTATTTTTTTTATTCAAAAAAGTGATTTTTTTTTCCAAGACCGCTGCGCAAATACGTTGTGACAAAAAGTATTGCAATGACCGCCATTTTATTCTCTAGGGTGTTAGAAATATATATATATAATGTTTGGGGGTTCTAAGTAATTTTCTAGCAAAAAAAAAATTGTTTTTAACCACTTGCCGCCCGCCAATGATAGATTGACGGCGGCAAAGTGGTTGTAGAATCCTGACTGGACGTCATATGACGTCCTCAGGATTCTGAGCCGCTGCGCGCCCCCGGGGGCGCGCATCACGGCGATCGTTGTTGCAGAGTGTCAGTCTGACACCCCGCAACACCGATCAAGGTAAAGAGTCTACCACGTGATCAGCCGTGTCCAATCACGGCTGATCATGATGTAAATAGGAAAAGCCGGTAGTCGGCTTTTCCTCACTCGCTTCTGTCAGACGCGAGTAGAGGAGAGCCGATCGGCTGCTCCTGTGACAGGGGGGTTTGTGCTGATCGATCATCAGCACAGCCCCCCCGAGGATGCCCACTGGACCACCAGGGATGGCCATATAGACCACCAGAAATTAAAAAAAAATAAAATAAAGGATGCCACCCTAGACCACCAGGGATGAGGAGGACACAGAAAATGGATGCCAATCAGTGCCGCAATGAATGCCAATCAGTGCCCACAATGGGCATCACTGATTGGCAGGCATTGTTTGGCACTGATTGGCATCCATTAGTACAACACATACAATAGTGCCCATCTATGCCCATCCGTGCCACCTATCAGTGCCCATCTATGCCGCCTATCAGAGCCCATCCATGCCGCCTATCCGTGCCCATCCGTGCCGCCTATCCGTGCCGTCCGTGCCGCCTATCCGTGCCCAGCCGTGCCGCCTATCTGTGTCCATCTGTGCCACCTGTCCGTGCCCATGCGTGCTGCCTATCCTAGCCCATCCATGCCGCCTATCCATGCCGCCTATCAGTGCCCATCCGTGCCGCCCATCAGTGCCCATCCGTGCCGCCCATCAGTGCCGCATATTAGTGCCCATCAATGCCACCACATCAGTGCCACCTCATCTGTGCCCATCAGTGCCGCCTTATCAGTGCCCGTACAGTGCAGTACCATCAGTACCCATCAGTGAAGGAGAAAACGTACTTATTTGCAATGTTTTATAACAGAAACAAAAAAAACTATTTTTTTCTAAATTTTCGGTCATTTTTTTATTTTTTTTGCCGAAAATAAATATCCCAGAGGTGATCAAATACCACCAAAAGAAAGCTCTATTTGTGGGTACAAAATGATAAAAGTTTGGGTACAGTGTAGCATCACCGCGCAATTGTCATGCAAAGTGCAACAGCGCTGAAAGCTAAAATTGGTCTGGGCAGGAAGGTGTATAAGTGCCCTGTATGGAAGTGGTTAACTTGTAAACACAGTGGGCTAGATTCAGAAAGCCCTGCGTAATATTGTGCGGGCGTAACGTATCTCCGATACGTTACGCCGCCGTAAATTAGGGCGCAAGTTCCGTATTCAGAAAGAACTTGCGCCCTAAGTTACGGCGGCGTAACGTATGTGCTCCGGCGTAAGCCCGCCTAATTCACATTTGGATGATGTGGGCGTGTTTTATCTAAATGTAGTGTGACCCCACGTGTTTGACGTTTTTTTTACGAAGGAGGTTATTAATGGAGGTTATTAATCTGCCTAACCTGATGGTCGCATTGCCTGATCACGAACGGCGCAAATCGTCAATGCTTTAGGAGTGAACGTAACTTATGTACAGCCCTATTCGCGAACGACTCACGCAAACGACGTAAAAATGTCAAAATTCGACGCGGGAACGTCCGCCTCATATAGCAGGAGCAACCTTACGCCGGAAAAAGCCTAACGTAAATGTGACGGTATCGGTATGACATCCCCGTCAAGCATTCCCTCCTCTCCATGCAAGAACATCACAGGATCATCCACACATGAGTCAAGATTGAATGCTGGAACCAAGACTGATTTATTAGCAGCTTGCTGCTGGTTATAAATACAGTTTTACAAGCTAAATCCTTAATCAAGGAACAATGGGAGCTCCACCCCCTTTTCACACACTCTGGAGTTTCTCATACAGAATATAGCCAGACAATTCGAAGCCGACCTGAGACACATTTTCTTTAAATAATGACATCAGGGAAGTTAATTACAAGGTGTACAGAACACATTAGCTGGGCAGCCTGGCACCGCATAATGAAGCAATCAGAATACATAACATGAGTCACCTCTAATCACAGTAAACAGGATTAACATCCCTTTGAAATAAGGAGCTAGCTGCAGACGGGTCATTAACATGTCAATAGCTTGTAACACATGAATCCATTTTACCTCTAACCCACAATTTAACCAAGCAGGGAGAATTACACTGACATATCCTTCACAATGGCCCCCCTTTTTCTCCCTGCTACGGCAAACCCGGTTGGACCTTCCCTGGTCCAGTAGGGTTGACGGGTTCAGAGCTTTTAGTCCGAGGTTAACTCCGTTAGGCGTGACTGACCTCCCTTGGTAACTGCTTCCGACTCAGGTATGCCACCGGGTCGTCAGATCACACGCCGGTCAGTCCCCAAGTCTTTGTGCGATCTGCAGAGTCACCAGAAGTCAGGGTGAAGACAGCGAATGGGTCTGTGTGCGCCGCCGTCTAGATGTCCCGCTATGGGAGGGGCAGGTTATGGCTCTGAAGTGACAATCACAGGAGATTCATAAAAAGGAAAAGTTATATTTGTTGAAATGCTGTAGCACTGGTGCTCAGAGTCCGGGGGGGGGGGGGAATCAGAGCCCCATAAGGTCAGCCACCCTCTGCTCCCTCCGCAGCCGCCGGTTCTCCTCTTGGAGCTTCTCCAGCTCCATCTCCAGTTCATGGAGCCTGGGGGGGTCGGCCTGCTGTGACCTCAGGCGGTGGTTCTCCTCCTTCATGCGGCTTATGCACTCCTCCAGCTCCATGTATTCACGGATCAGCTCCTGCTTGCTCAGGTCCTGCAGGCTTTCCACGTGGTCCTTCATCATCAGGAACTGGGTGGTGGTGTAAGGGGCCACCGGTGGGCCCTTGGCGAACATCTCGGCCCGCATCTGGGGCGCCCGCTGCGATTCCATCTCCTCCAGTCGCTTCTTCTCCTCCCAGGTCCGCTGGTTATATGACTTCCAGGACCTCTTCTTCTTGGAGGGTAGCTGGCGGTGCCTCTTTCTGCCCAGCCCCCTCCAAGGCCCCTCCGGCTCACGGCTGTCGCCCATGACCAGCTGACAATGGTGTCCCCTGTTGTCCGTAATAACAGATTGTACCATGAGGGCTTCGTAAGGGGTGCCCAATGGTTCTTCCTGACCCAGCTCCTGGGGATCCCAAGCCGAGTCTACACAATGGGCTGCTGCTGGTGGGCGGTACCCAGGTTGAGACCAATTTGATCTGGTGTTGTCATTCAGGGGGCAATTCTGCTTGAAGTGACCCAACTGTTTGCACCGGAAGCAGCGTTGTTCGTTGTCCTCCTGGCGTGGATAGCGAGGGCTCGATGTCATCGGTCTGTTAGGAGGTTAATATCTAGCGGCTGGTGGGTGTGAGGGCGCCGTTGGTCGTGGAGGTTGTACCCGTGGTGTGACCTGGTTTGTCTTGCGAGTATCCGCATATTCATCTGCCAACTTCGCGGCCTCTGGTAGAGTCATGGGCCTGCGATCTCTCACCCAGTCTTTGACATCCGTCTGGATGTGACTGTAAAATTGCTCCAGGAGCATTAGTTGCAAAATGTCCTCTGCGGTGGTGGCCTGGCTGCTGTTAACCCAGTTAGAGGCCGACAGGGACAACTGGCATGCCCATTCCGCGTAAGAGTCTTTCCTGGTTTTGCGTGAGTCCTTGAACTTCTGTCGGTGGGACTCTGGGGTTACTGCATAACGAGCTAGGAGCACTTCTTTAACCCTGGCGTAGCTATGGATATCCTGATCTGGCACGGTCCGGAAAGCATCAGAAGCTTTGCCTGACAGTTTGCCTGACAATATTGCAACCCACTCTCCTCTAGCTATTCGGTGCAGGTTACATTGTCGCTCAAAATCTGCCAGGTAGTTATCAATCTCACAGTCCTTTTCATCAAAAGCTTTAAAAGCGCTAAACGGAATCTTCCTTGCGTCTGCTGTGCTGTACTCACTGTTTGGAGAATGTGCGGCTGCTTGTTGGACTGCTGCCAGTTTTAACTGTAGCTCTGCGTCTCTTATTTGTTTATCCTTCTGTAGCTCTGCGTCTCTTATTTGTTTATCCTTCTGTAGTTCTGCGTCTCTTATTTGTTTATCCTTCTGTAGTTCTGCGTTTACTAACAGGTCCATCACTTTCAGCACCACATCCGGCGTTGGGTTCGGGCCGAACCATGCTAGCTTCTCTCTCATTAGCTTGTTGGCTGGTGATTCCTCTTCCTGAATCACTGGTGTCTCCATCTCTTGTACTGCTGGCGTTGCTGCAATCCCGTTCTCCTGGTCTAGCTCCATTAATTCTGCTATGATGACCCGCTTGGTTTTGTTGCTAGCAATCCTTCCACGAACTTCCAGTAGTTCTTTCAGTATATTTCTTTTAAGCAGGGTGTAGCAGCCTTCCATTCACTGTTCCCAGTGTCTGCTTGGAATCCTGGTGTAAGGGAGAGTAGAAGGGAAAATCCCGCTGCTGCCAACCAGTTTGTGACGGTATCGGTATGACATCCCCGTCAAGCATTCCCTCCTCTCCATACAAGAACATCACAGGATCATCCACACATGAGTCAAGATTGAATGCTGGAACCAAGACTGATTTATTGGCAGCTTGCTGCTGGTTATAAATACAGTTTTACAAGCTAAATCCTTAATCAAGGAACAATGGGAGCTCCACCCCCTTTTCACCCACTCTGGAGTTCTCATACAGAATATAGCCAGACAATTCGAAGCCGACCTGAGACACATCTTCTTTAAATAATGACATCAGGGAAGTTAATTACAAGGTGTACAGAACACATTAGCTGGGCAGCCTGGCACCGCATAATGAAGCAATCAGAATACATAACATGAGTCACCTCTAATCACAGTAAACAGGATTAACATCCCTTTGAAATAAGGAGCTAGCTGCAGACGGGTCATTAACATGTCAATAGCTTGTAACACATGAATCCATTTTACCTCTAACCCACAATTTAACCAAGCAGGGAGAATTACACTGACATATCCTTCACAGGGGCATATTGGCGCACATTGTGGCATATTGCAGCAAATCGTAGCATATTGGAGCACATCGGGGGATATTGGCGCACATTGAGGCATATTGGAGCACATCGGGGCATGTTGGAGCACATCGGGGCATATTGGCACACATCGTGGCATATTGCAGCACATCGGGGCATATTGGCACACATCGGGGCAAATTGGCGCACATCGGGGCATATTGGAGCACATCGGGCATGTTGGAGCACATCGGGGCATATTGGCACACATCGTGGCATATTGCAGCACATCGTGGCATATTGGCGCACATCGGGGCATATTGGCGCACATCGGGGCATATTGGAGCACATTGGGGCACAGCGTTTACTTGGCAGCCAGTATGCAGGAAGCCTCTGTGATAAGTTCTCTCTCATGTCACGCTGCACCGGCGGCCCCTCCTCTCTTCTCGTCCATCCCAGATGATGTCACAAGCAAATGGGGATGGACAAGAAGAGAGGAGGGACCGCCGGGGCAGCGTGACATGAGAGAGAGCTTATCACGCACACTGCCAGTGTGGCTGCAGGCTCTCTATAATGCATCATTTGTTATATTTTCCAATTTACTATTCTGTGACGATTCTTCTTTAAAGGGTTGATTTACTCGTATTATTGTACTGTCTATTTCTTTCAATAAAAATATATTAAACAAAAAAACTATCCCCTATTCTGTAAACGCTATAAATTTTGCGCAAATCAAAACGATAAACACTTATTGCGATTTTTTTTATATATTTTTGGGGGATATTTAATTATAGCAAAAAGTAAAAAATATAGATTTTTTTTTTCAAAATTGTCGCTCTATTTTTATTTAAAGCGCAAAAAAATAAAAACCGCAGAGGTGATCAAATACCACCAAAAGAAAGCTCTATTTGTGAGAAAAAGAGGACGCCAATTTTGTTTAAAAGCCACGTCGCACGACCGCGCAATTGTCAGTTGAAGCGACGCAGTGCCGAATCGCAAAAAAGGGGCCAGGTCCTTAAAGCGGATCTCCCGCGGCTCAATCGTTTTTTTTTTTTGTTGGCAAATTTAAATGTGTATTAGCACTGCTGTGCTAAACTCACGTATCCCGTTTTCGTCCGCCCCTCCGCTGTTATTTCTGCCCTAATAAACACTTATATTATCCTCCACGTCCCGTGGCCATCTTGGCTTTGGGCGCTCGAATCCAACAAGGAGGTAGTTCCTGTTTGCGGTGGATGCTGGGACAGCATCCACCGCTCGATCTCGTGCATGCGCACTGGCGTGAGCGTCTCTGTTGTCATCGCAACGGCAGGCGTATGAATGAAAAGTTCCCGCCCCGTTGTGATGATAACAGAGCCTCGTGAAACACAGCCACAGTCTCAAAGACCCACAGCCTGAAAGAAAACGCCCGCCCCTTCCTTTGTTTACATCGGCGTCACTTCCTCCAAAATGAAGTCGCGCGATGTCTCATTACAGCCGAATCTTACGAGCTCTGAGAATAGCTCCCGGCAGGCACAGCGCGGCGCCGGAAACTCCAAAAAACCTGTCTAAAACCCGAGGGGGGGCAGACCGGAACCACTGCTCGAAAATAAGGTACAGATTTAACAATTAAAATGTAAATAGCCGATTCAGGCTTAGATTGCAGCGGTTGTAATATGGACGTCTAGTGTAAATGAGGGTGGAGATCCGCTTTAACCTGCATAATGGTCCGGGTCTTAAGTGGTTAAAGTGTCTTCATACATGTCTAAATATGGCTTACCTGTTGAGTCGGAGGCGGCCATTGCCTACAGGAATTGCAAATCGAGGAGCCCTGTAAGGAGATCACAAAAGCAAGTTAATACATTATATTGTATTCTGAATGATGAGACTTGTTAGACTGGAGCCATTCTCATCCAACATGCATATCGAAAAGTTCGTAAAACCAACAAGTAATGCCGCGTACACACCACCGTTTTTCATCTGGTCACCAGTCATCTCTATGCCTCCCAACCGGCGCCGGCAGATCGTTTCTCCGGGTCTCCGATGGCACGGGAGAGCCCGGAGAAGCACCGGATGGTGGCGGGGGGGGGGGGACGTCCCCTCCTATCGCCTATAACAACAATCATCTCTATGCTTTCCAGGCAGCACCGACCGATTCGCTCTCCGGGCCCCCGATGGCACGAGAGAGCCCGGAGAAGCACCGGATGTTGGCGGGAGGGGGGGGGGGCCCTCCCGCTGCCTATAAGAACGATCACGCGGCGGAACCGCCGCTTTGATCGTTCTTATCGTGCACAGAATCGGCGGCTGAAGACGGGGATATCTGAATGACGCCTGTAGCTGCCCCCATCATTCAGATATCGCCGCACAAAGCCGAGGACGTCATATGACGCCCTTCCCGTGGACAAGTGGTTAACCACATGCCGCACGCAGATATACGTCAGCAGAATGTCGAGTGCAGGCAAAAGGACCTACATACACGTCCCGTTTAAGAAGCGGCATTGTGGGACGCGCGTGCGCCCGCCACGAGCTCCGTGACTCCGACCGCGTTGT
Source organism: Rana temporaria (assembly GCF_905171775.1). Lineage (NCBI taxonomy): Eukaryota > Metazoa > Chordata > Amphibia > Anura > Ranidae > Rana > Rana temporaria. Next base: position 819,736 of record NC_053490.1, on the reverse strand, counting down.
CACGATGAGGAAGAAACGGGGAAATGCTGATATAAACAAGGCATTTCCCCAGTCTTCCTAGTGACAGGACAGTGCCCATCCCCCCCCCCTACAGTTAGAACACATCCCTAGGCACACTTAACCACTTCAGCGCCACATAGTGGTTAATCCCTTCCCTGCCAGTGTCATTTACACAGTAATCAGTGCATTTTTATAGCACTGATCGATGTAAAAACACGACAGTGGGGTAGATTCAGGTAGGGACACGCACTGATACGGCAGCGTATCGTCTTTACGCTACGCCACCGTAACTTACAGGAGCAAGTGCTGTATTCACGAAGCACACTTGCTCCGTAAGTTGCGGCGGGCGTAGCGTAAAAGGGGCCGGCGTAAAGCGACGTAATTCAAATGATCCGGTAGGGGGCGTGGATCATTTAAATTAGGCGCGTTCCCGCGCCGAACGTACAGTTCATGCGCCGTCCCTAAAATTTCCCGACGTGCACTGCGGTAAATGACGACGCAAGGACGTCATTTGGTAATCGACAGTGAACGTAAATGGCGTCCAGTGCCATTCACGGACGACTTACGCAAACAACGTAAAATTTTCAAATCGAGACGCCAGGAACGACGTCTCCTACTTAACATTGGCTGCGCCCTCCTAATAGCAGGAGCAGCCCTTACGCCGAAACGCAAACAACGTAAAAAAACTAACGCCGGCGCACGTACGTTTGTGAATCGGCGTATCTAAGAAATTTGCATATTCTACACGAAAACAACGGAAGCGCCCCTAGCGGCCATAGTTATATTGCACCCAATTCTACGCCGCCGCAATCAAGTTACGTCCGGTGGAGGAAGCCTATTTTTTCAGCGTAACTGCCTTTGTGAATTGGCGTAAACGCTACGCGGGCGCGGAATTCAAATTACGGCGGCGTATCTGGAGATACGCGCCGCAAAAGGTACCTGAATCTACCCCACTGGTCCAAAAATGTGTCAAATGTGTCAATGATGGGTCCGCCATACTGTCGCAGTCACGATAAAAAAATAAATTGCTGATCGCCGCCATTTCAAGTAAAACAAATTATTAATAAAAATGCCATAAAACTATCCCCTATTTTGTAGACGCTAATAACTTTTGCGCACACCCGATCAATAAAACGCTAATTGCGTTTTTTTTTTGTTTTTTTTTTAGCAAAATATGTAGAAGAATTCGTATCGGCCTAAACTGAGTAAACATTTTTTTTTTTTATTTATATTTTTTGGGGATATTTATTATAGGAGAAAGTAAAAAATATTGGCCCAGATTCAAAGAGCAAATGCGCCTGCGTAACCATAGTTACACAGCGCAATTGCTTACTTGCCCCGGCGTAACGACTTCTCCTGATTCAGGAACCTCGTTACGCCGACTGCAGCCTAAGATATGCGCGGCATAAGGCTCTTATGCCCTCATATCTTAGGCTGCATTCTTACGCTGGCCGCTAGGTGGCGTTCCCGTTGTGGTCAGCGTATAGTATGCAAATTGCATACTAACGCCGATTCACTACCCTACGCGAGCCCTGCGTACGCAGTTTACGTCGTTTGCATACGTCTGTTTTTTGCGTGAGGCTGCCCCTTCTATAGCAGGGGCAGCCAATGCTAAAGTATACCCGTCGTTCCCGCGTCGCGAAATTTGAAATTTACGTTGTTTGCGTAAGTGAATGGTGAATGGCGCTCGACGCCATTCACGTTCACTTTGAAGCAAATGACGTCCTTGCGACGTCATTTACGCAATGCACGCGGGAAGTTCCCGACGGAGCATGCGCACTACGCTCGGCGCGGGAACGCGCCTAATTTAAATGATTCCCGCCCCCTATGGATCATTTAAATTGCGCGCGCTTACGCCGTGCATTTTGCCGGAGTGCCCCACGCAATTTACGGAGCTACTGCTCCGTGAATCTAGGGTATTAGCGCAGAAAATTTGCGGGGGCGCAGGGAAAAAACGGTGCCCCTGCGCCTACGTAAAAACTGTGCAAATGTTACTGAATCGCTCTATTTTTGTTTAAAGCGCAAAAAATAAAAACCGCAGAGGTGTATCAATTACCACCAAAAGAAAGCTCTAATTGTGGGGGGAAAAGGACGCCAATTTTGTTTGGAAGCCGTGTCGCACGACCGCGCTAATGTCCAGTTAAAGCGACGCAGTGCGAATCAGTGGGCCGGTCTTTTGGCCAGCCAAATGGTTCGAGGGGCGAAGTGTTATGTTACATGTTAATAAGGTCCAATCGTTAAGGTCTCTCTCCTTTTATGTCAGAATTTTATGTCCTCGGTAATGTTCCCCAATAACTTGTTACATCACATAAGATAGGGGTGATTATTTTTTACTTCCTTCTAGGGTAGAGTAGACATGTTCATGTAAAAATATCCGAATCATAGTTGGAGGTATAAAAATTAGAGAGACTGCCCCATTTTCATGCGCATGTCCTTAAACCCGCCCTGTTTTCAGACATGGAAGCCTAACCAAGCGGTGTAGGCAGGTTGCACCATATGTGTTAGCAGCCGGCCCCAGGCTGGGGAAGGGCTTAGACATTTTTTGGCTCCCGGGGCTTTTGGCAGACCCACCTGTGATATAAATAGGGGGGCAGCCAAGATCAGGTGCGGACTGGCCGCTGCAGAATGGAACGTGGTATATAGGGTACGGAGATCCATCTGTGTGTGAAGGCCCGTCGCTACAGGACAGGCAAAACAAACAATTGCTTGGGGCCCCGAGCTGGCCTGGGGCCCTCCAACTTCCCCTCCCCAGGCTTTGTAGCGTGGCCGAGCTACTCTTCCTTCCTCTGGAGTCCTGTCAGTCCCGGCGGGAAACCGCGAGTGGTACAGGAGATTCAGTTTCCTGTTCCCGGCCGGGACTGACAGGAAGTGCCACTGAGTGAGTGAGGTGAGAGACTTGTAAAGCGCAAACACATGCGAACTGAATCGCCTCTGGGCGCTGTCTCCATTTCATGGGTAAGGAACCCTTGACCTCAGAAGAGATGGGTTTTAATCTTTCTCCTGAAGGCCAAGTTGTCCGACTCCAGTCGGATGGTGGTTGGTAGTGCATTCCACAGGCGAGGTCCCTGGACTGCAAATCTTCGATGTCCTTTGGACTTGTATCTGGCTTTGGGTATCTGGAGTGCTCACTTCCTTTCAGTCCAGCTGGGAAACACAGGAAACTGAATCTTCGGTACCGCGCGGTACCCGGCCGGGTACTGTCTGATAGGGACTGGGGACTAGGGTGACCCACGTGTCCCAGATTGCCCGGGACAGTCCCGCATTTTGTGGGTCTGTCCTGGGCACCTTCATTCAGGACAATACAGTGTCTCCGAATGAAACTGACACAGCCACCCCCCCCCCCCCTGAGCCGATCTGAATTTAGGGTGACCACGTGTCCAGGATTGCCCGGGACAGTCCCACATTTTGCAGGTCTGTCCCAGGTCCCGGGCACCTTCATTCCAGGGACATACAGTTCCCAAAATGAAGCTGACACGGCCTCTCCCCTCTATCTGCATAGTTGCAACATTTGAAAAAAAAATTCCAGGGACTACTTTTGCAGCACAGCTATTGTGATACCTTGTGTTCAGCCTGCCAGGGACATGAAGTACATTGTGAAGGTGTCCACCTCCTGAACACCCCAGGTGCCCCCCCCTCAGAACATGAAGAGTGGGAGGTGAGGAGAGCTGGGAGCGCACACTAGGCCGGTCACAGCTCCCCCCACATACAGGGCAAACAGGCGGCCCTAGCCAATCACAGGTCAGTATCCAAGGCTCCTCAGAGACTCCAGACCCCAAATAAGAGCGCCAAGAGGTGTACGCGAGGGCCAGCCAATCAGCAGCGCCCACACAAACCGAACCTCCGTGCGCACACTGTACATGTATACAACACAAGCCCTCTTCTTACCGGTTCCAGTAGAAGCGTCAGACCATTCGGGCCTGAAGCAGACGAAGACACCTGAGGCTCCAGTTAGAAAAGGCCGGCCGAGACGCAGCTCTACACTTATTAGGCAGCTGTGTTGATGGGGAGCCTCCAGGATCCGCTATTCCGCGCATGCGCCACAGCCTTTTTCTCTCTATCTTGCTGCCAGCCTAGTGCTGTGTGCCTTGGGAAGACGGCAAGTGTGAACGTTCATTGAATCCCTGCATTCTCAGCCTATCTCCATAGGATGGGTGGGAGCGCCACCCACGTGACGTCATAGCCGGGACTAGGTCCTATTTGACGGGACTGTCCCGTTAAAAACTGGACAGTTGGCAAGTAAGTATCTGTTGCCCCAAACAAGGCCACCACATCGCCGCTATACTCACTGACAGCACTTGTCCTGGCAGGAATGTCGGGAGAGGCACAATCCCCGCCCCCCTGCTTGTGATTGGAGAAATCATAAATCCCACCTCTTGTGTCTAATCACAGCAGGGCAGTGTAAACCAAGCGGTGGAAGAAGGTAAAAAGGGTCATGGCCCAGTCGAGACAAGTGCTGTCAATGGGTAACAGTGGCGATGCGGGGGCGTTCTTCTGGTAGTAGCGTCTTATCCGCTGCCCCCAGCTGTGCTTCATTACAGCACAATCTGATTTTTGGAAAGGGGGTCCCTGAATGGCCCATTTGGGAATGTGGTCACCCTAGATCTGATGCCCCAAAAAAAAGGCCCTCCACGGGTCTCAGCCCGGCCAGGACAAGTACTGTCAGTGAAGTGAAGTGGTGATGCGGGCGCCCTTTTTGGGGCGTGCTCTGTGCTTCTGGGTAGAGCGCGTACTGGCTGTGCTGTGATTTGGTACATCACAAGCTAATTTTTGGAAAGGGGGTCCCTGAATGGCCGTCTTTGGGAATGTGGTCACCCTAGATCTGATGCCCCAAAAAAAGGCCTCACGGGTCTCAGCCGGCCAAGTACTGTCAGTGAGTGAAGTGGTGATGCGGCGCCCTTTTTCGGGGCGTGATCAGTGCTTCTGGGTAGAGCGCGCACCGGCTGTGCTGTGATTTGGTATATCACAAGCTGATTTTTGGGAGGGGGGGGTCCCTGAATAAACAGTTTGGAAATGTGGTCACCCCTACTGGGGACCCATAATGTTAGGACACCGGACTGACAGGAGAAAGAGGAGCACGGCCACGCTACAGCGGAAGCCTACAGGAAGAAGGGGAGGTGAGAATAGAAAAACATAGGGACTAGGGGGGGGGGAGTAAAAAACATGGGAGTAAAAAATTAGTGTATGTTTTTCGTGGGGGGCGGGGGGGGGGGGTGCTTTGGGGGGCCCCCATTTTGCTTGGGGCCCCCAAATCTCTTCTAACGGCCCTGTGTGTGTGTGTGTGCAATGGTGGCACTAAAGTTACTAGGAGTCATGGACAGCATCTAAGTTATGGATAATGTCTTACAATCAGCGACTCTTGCCAATCGCCGCCTCCTCACAGCTTGTCAAGTCTTACTCTCCAGCCCCGGCTACTAACTGGGTGGGGTGGGAAGAGATCACTCCACCAGGGAAGGCAAGCAGTCGGCTGGCCGGGACTTGAGCCAAGACAGAAGAACATGCGGAAAAAATATTCCCCTCCACTCCGACCAGCACTTGATCATCAAAAAGGGGTACAGATAATGGAAAAATACACCCCCCCTAAGCTAGTAGGAGCGGCAGAGTGGGGGTGTGTAATTCAGATTATTTGTTTTATTCTGCACTGACTGTCTTTGAAATTGCCCCAGCCCCTGTTCAAATCCAATCCGAGGACAAAAACCAGGGACAGACTTGGTACCGGGGACAGTGTCCTCAGTCCGGGACTGTCCCCTGAAAACCGGGGATGTCTGGTCACCCTAGTATAAATGTCACTGGCAGGGAAGGGGTTAACACTAGGGAGCGATCAAGGGGTTAAATGTGTGTTCCTCAGGGCGTTCTAACTGTATGGGAATGTGACTTACTAGGGAGGAGACATATCGTTGTTCCTTCCTAGTAGCACAAACGATATGTCTCCTCTGCCCTGACAGAACAGGGATTTGTATGTTTTACACTAGGGATGAGCCGAACACCCCCCGTTTTCGGTTCGCACCAAAACCTTCAAACGGACCTAACGTTCGCGCGAACGTATCGAACCCCATTGACGTCTATGGGACTCGAACGTTCGAATTCAAAAGTGCTCATTTTAAAGCCCAATATACAAGTTATTGTCGGGAAAACGGGTTTGGGGACCCGGGTCTTGCCCCAGGGAACATGTATCAATGCAAAAAAAAAGTTTAAAAACTATTGTTTTTTCTGAAGCAGCGATTTTAATGATGCTTAAAGTGAGAAAAAGAAAAAGAAAAATTCCTTTAAATATCGTACCTGCTGGGTGTCTATAGTAGTGGCACGTGTTTAGAACTGTCCCTGCACAAAACTGCTTGCGACTTTAATGTAATGTTTGGTCTCTGCAATATGGATGAAAATCATTGAGAAAAATAGCATGGGTTTCCCCTGCCCCTCCCCCCCAGGTCATTACAAGCCCTTTGGCCCTATATACTCTGAACAGCAGTATACAGGCGGTGCAAACAAGACAGGGACTGTAGGTTTGTTGTTAAGTAGAATCTGTTTGTAATTTTGAACTGGTACTTCTTTAAAGTGTAGCTTCAGCCAAAAAAATCATTTTTTAAGCTTTTCTGAAAACATAGGGAAGGGTTATCACCCCTGTAACATTTGTTTTGCTGTCTGTGTGCATCTGTTCAGAAGATTGCACCTCACTTTCTGTCCCAATGACAAATGATTTTTTGAAAAAAACATTTTTTTTGGTGAAACAAGGATGTGATTTGTGATAAAGCATCAGTGGACAGGAGACACCTTTTACAGAAGAGAATTTCCCTTCCTAGGGGTAGATTTCCTCTCACTTCCTGTTGTCTTCCTCTGTTTGCAAGTAGGAGTCGTTTGTAATTTGGATGTTTGAAAGTAGGGGCCTGCCGTATATACTCTGCTGAAATTTGGGCCCTAGGTGTTGGTGTTGCCACAACTCTGTAAGCCATCACAGTTAGTCTTGGTGGGCGCTGGAACGCCCTGCTGTGAAATGTTAGATCAAGAATTGTAATTACACACCCCTGTTGAACAGGGGGCAGAAAAATTGGGCCCTAGGCACTGATTGCTGGTGCCACAACACTGCAACCCCTCACAGATACTCTAGTTGGAGCGCAGGAATGAGCCCGCTGCAAAGTATTGCATCAAAAATTGTAATTACACGCCCCTGTTAAACAGGGGCAGAAAAATTGGGCCTTAGCCACTGGTGGCGGTGCCCAGAACCAGAATGTTTTTACTAGCTATCAGCAAGATCATTGAGGAGGAAAAGGATATTCAGTCAGCATAACAAGACAGTCACTCAGCATCAGCATACGCAGTCTCCAAGGGATCTGACACTTCCAAAAATTATTCAGTTACATCAGCATCAGGTGCTGGTGGTGATCTAAGCCTGATTCATTTTTATGAAGGTCAGTCGATCGACGGAGTCAGTGGAGAGGCGCACCCTGTGATCGGTCACAAAGCCTCCAGCAGCACTGAATGTGCGTTCTGAAAGAACGCTGGATGCAGGACAAGCCAGTAGCTCAATTGCGTACTGTGCAAGCTCTGGCCAGTGATCCATCCTCAGGACCCAGTAAGCCAGAGGATTTTCAGTGGGAAAGGTGTCCAAGTCTAATCTTGCCCCTAGGTATTCCCGCACCATGTAAAACAGACGCTGGCGATGGTTGCTGGAACCGGTGAGACCTTGGGGCTGCGGACTAAAAAATTGTCTGAATGCATTGGTCAGACGGCCACCTTCTCCACCGCTCCTTCTGTGACTCACCGAAGCCTCAGCAACACGTTGTCCAGGACCAGGATTTGGTAATCCCCCGGGTTCTTGGAACGCGTTGCACAGACCCTTCTGCAAGGCCTCCCAAAGATGTTTCATCTTCTGCTCCCCTCTGCGACGGCAAGATAAGCTCCGCAACCTTACTCTTGTAACGTGGATCAAGGAGAGTTGCCAGCCAGTAATGATCCCTCTCCTTGATAGCACGAATACAAGGATCCTTACGCAGGCTTTGCAGGATCAGGGAGGCCATGCAGCGTAGGTTTGCAGAGGCATTCGGGGCACAGTCATCTGGGTCACTGAGGACGACAGGATCCGCAGCCACCTCATCCCAGCCACGTAAAAGTCCATGGGTTCCTTGGGACTGTAAATGATCCCTTGAAGACTGCTGCTGCTGATGCTGAGTGCTAGGCTCCACCTCCATGCTGATGATACAATCCTCCTCCTCCTCCTCTTCCTGTGTGCTATGCGGGCAAGCAGGACCACTGGCTGGATAAAGGGGGCCTTGAGAGGTAAGGAAGTCTTCCTCTTCCTCCCTCTGTTCTGCCTCAAGGGCCCTGTCCATTATTCCACGTAGGGTGTGCTCCAACATGTGAATAAGAGGGACAGTCTCACTGATGCATGCACTGTCACTGCTCACCATCCTTGTGGCCTCCTCAAATGGTGACAGGACAGTGCATGCATCCCTGATCAAGGCCCACTGGCATGGGGAAAAAAACCAAGCTCCCCTGACCCAGTTCTGCTGCCATATTGGCACAGGTACTCATTGTTGGCCCTCTGCTGCGTGTGCAGCCGCTGCAGCATGGCCAATGTAGAGTTCCATCTGGTGGGCATGTCACAGATTAGACGGTTCTTGGGCAGGTTGTATTCCCTTTGGAGGTCTGTCAGCCGAGCAGTGGCATTATATGACCTTCGGAAATGCACACAGACTTTCCTGGCCTGCTTCAGGACATCCTGTAAGCCGGGGTACCTGCCCAAGAACCGCTGCACCACCAAATTCAGGACATGAGCAAAACAGGGCACATGGGTCAGTTGTCCCTGTCGCAGGGCAGAGAGGAGGTTGGTGCCATTGTCGCTAACCACCATTCCTGGCTTAAGCTGGTGTGGCATCAACCATCTCTGAGCCTGCCCCTGCAGAGCTCACAGAACCTCTGCCCCAGTGTGGATCCTGTCTCCCAAGCACACCAGCTCTAGCACCGCATGGCATCTCTTTGCCTGCATTCCTGCGCAGCCCCTCATACGCCTACGGAACACGGCTGGTTCCGAGGACACATCAGCACAGGAATAGGCCACAGAGGAAGAAGAAGAAGAAGAGGAGGGGGTGGAGGAGAGAGGTGTGTCACAACCAGTAGTAGTGTCTTGGAGGCGTGGTGGCGGAACAACCTCCAACACTACTGTACCTTGCACTGCGTCCTTCCCAGCTGCCAGCAGAGTCACCCAATGCACCGTGAAAGAGAGGTAACGTCCCTGTCCATGCCTGCTGGACCATGAGTCAGCGGTAATATGCACCTTACCACTGACTGCCCTGTCCAGCGAGGCATGGACATTGCCTTCCACATGCCGGTAGAGAGCCGGAATCGCATTCCGTGAGAAAAAGTGGCGTTTGGGAACTTGCCACTGAGGTACCGCACATTCCACAAACTCACGGAAGGGGGCAGAATCTACCAACTGAAAAGGCAGCAGTTAAAGTGCAAGCAATTTCGCTAAGCTAGCATTCAACCGCTGGGCATGTGGATGGCTGGGAGAGTACTTCTTTCGGCGTTGCAGCAGCTGGGGCAGGGAAATTTGGCTGGTACAATCTGACATCCGTGTACCGATAGTAGATTGCCCGCATGTACTACTAGGTTGTGACACACCTAATTCTACACCTTCAGTCCTATCAGTGCAGGCTTTAGAGAGGACTGGGGGTCTAGTGGGGTTGGAGGTCCCAGCTGATGAGGGGCAAGGGGAGGTCCGCTTTGTTCTTTGATGTGGGTTTTTCTGGTATGCTTGCCAACGAACTGCATGGCAGGTCGACATATGTCTGGTCAAGCATGTGGTGCCCAAGCTGGTGATGTTTTGGCCACGCGAGATACGCTTGAGACATATGTTGCAAATAGCAACGGTGAGATCTGATGCACATGTCTCAAAAAAGGCCCACACCAAATAACTTTTGGAATAACGCTGAGACACAGCAGCGCCCTGCACATGCGTAGCTCTGCGATGTAATGCAGTTGGTGTGCTGCCCTTAAGCTGTGCCCTGGAGGGCATCCTGCCTCTTTGGAGATGTGCCTGTGCCTCCTCCTCCTCCTCCACCACCTCTCTCCTATCAGGCACCCATGTACAGTCAGTGACCTCATCATCCCCTCCCTCCTCATCACTGTCGAAAACCTGACAGCATGCTGCAGCTGGGGGAACATCACTGCCAGATTGCTGTCCCTCTCGGGCACGCGCTCTCTCTGGGCTCACATTACTGCCTTCCTCTATCTGTGTTCCGTCATCGGAGCCTTCAAAACACTGCGCATCTTCATGCAGCATGTACCCAACACTGTGTTGAAACAGTTCGGTTTCAGGTTCAGTATCAATATTGCTAAACCTCGTTGTGTTTTTACTGGAACATATTATGCAAGCTTTGTTCTTCGTAGTTGGCTAATGCACGGGGGATACTTCCCCTTTTTTCTAAGCACGCTTCTAGAGTTGTGTACAAAATATAGCCTTGTAGACGGCCTTCAGACAACTACAGTTCTGCCTATTAAAGCGGAGTTCCGTCCCAAGAATTTTTTTCAGCCACTTGCCGCCCGCCATATAGCAGAATGACGGCGGCAAGAGTGCGGGGGGCGCGCAGCGTGGCGATCAGAGGTGCTGTGTGTCAATCTGACGCACCGCAACTCCGAACGTGGTATGAAGCCGCTATCAAAGGCTTCATACCACGTGATCAGCTCTGACCAATCACAGCTGATTACCGCATGAACCAGGAAGTGCCGGTAAGCGGCTTTCCGCGGTTCATGCTGACAAGGAGAGCCGATCGGCGGCTCTCCCTGTCATAGAGGGGGGGGGGTCTGTGCTGATAATCGGCACATTGATTATCAGCACAGCCTAGGGTGACCACACTTCCAAACTACCATTCAGGGACACCCCCCCCCCCCTTCCCAAAAAGCAGCTTGTGGTGTAACGAATCACAGCACAGTCATTAGACACAAGAGGCGGGATTTATGATTTCTCCAATCACAAGCAGGGGGCGGGGATTGTGCTCCTCCAGGCATTCCCGGCCAGGACAAGTACTGTCAGTGAGTAAAGTGGTGATGTGGTGGCCTTATTTGGGGGCATCAGACATAACTCCCAACCGTCCCGGATTTTGCGGGAATGTCCATACATTCGCAACTCTGATCCACGGAATTCCCCCCCGCTCAACAACTCTGATCCGCGGACCCCCCCCCACTCAACAACTCCGATCCACCGAATTCCCCCCCCCCCCGCTCAACAACTTCGTTGGGAGGTATGCTCATTTGTCCCTCATTCTGAAGTTGAAAAGTTGGGAGGTATGCATCAGATTGGCCCGGGTGGGGGTGGCTGTGTCAGTTTCATTCTGGGACACTGGGCCAGATTCAGTAACATCTGCGCAGTTTTTACGTAGGCGCAGGGCACCGTTTTTGCCCCGCGCCCCCGCAAAATTGCGTGGGCGCTCCGGCAAAATGCCCGGCGTAAGCGCACGCAATTTAAATGATCCCGTAGGGGGCAGGAATCATTTAAATTAGGCGCGTTCCCGCGCCGATCGTAGAGCGCATGCTCCGTCGGGAAACTTTCCCGACGTGCATTGCGGTAAATGACGTAGCAAGGACGTCATTTGCTTCAAAGTGAACGTGAATGGCGTCCAGCGCCATTCACGATTCACTTACGCAAACTACGTAAATTTCAAATTTCGCAACGCGGGAACGACGGGTATACGTAACATTGGCTGCCCCTGCTAATAGCAGGGGCAGCCTTACGCGAAAACCGCCGTACGCAAACGACGTAAACTGCGTACGCAGGGCTCACGTAACGTTGTGAATCGGCGTTAGTATGCAATTTGCATACTATACGCTGAGCACAACGGGAACGCCACCTAGCGGCCATCGCAAGAATGCAGCCTAAGATATGCGGGCATAAGAGCCTTATGCCACACAGAACTTAGGCCGCAGTCGGCGTAACGAGGTTCCTGAATCAGGAGCATTCGTTACGCCGGGTCAAGTAAGCAATTGCGCTGCGTAACTATGGTTACGCAGGCGCAATTGCTCTTTGAATCTGGGCCATTGTATTGTCCTGGAATGAATGTGCCCGGGACAGACCTGCAAAATGCGGGACTGTCTCTGACAATCCAGGACATGTGGTCACCCTAGCACAGCCCCCATCAAAAGGTGCCAATCAGCTGCCAATCAATGCCCATCACATGCCAGCCTGTGCCCCTCTATAAAGCCTGTCAGTGTACATGAAAGTACAGATCAGTGTCCACAACAGTGCCCAAAAAAGTGCCAATTAGTACCCCATCAGTAATGCCTTTCAGTGTCCCTTCAAAGTGCCAATCAGTGCCACCCAGTAAAGCCTGTCAGTAGCTCCTCATGAGTGCTGCCTATCCAGTGCCACCTATCAGTGGCCCATCAGTTCCGCCTATCAATGCCGTCAGTGGTGCCTATCAGTGCCGACCATCAGTGCCCATCATTTATTTATTTTTTCAAAATTGTCGCTCTCTTTTCGTTTATATCGCAGAAAAATTAAAAACCGCAGAAGTGATCAAATACCAACAAAAGAAATCTCTATTTGTGGGAAGAAAATGATAAACACTGGGTACAGTGTTGCACGACCGCACAATTGTCATTCAAAATGCGACAGCGCTGAAAGACAAAAATTGTCTTGGGCAGGGAGGGGGGAAGTGCCCGGTATTGAAGTGGTTAAAGTCAGCAGCTACAAATACTGCGGCTGCTGACTGAGGACACTTACCTGTCCTGGGCGCCCGCCATGTCCTCACCCGAAGCCGACCCGTCCCTCGGCTCCTGGGTGCAGGAGTCGGCACCTTCAGTAAGGGAATCAGGAAGTGAAGCCTTGCCAAAATAAAAGGCCCAGTGGCTATGTACCCCACAAGATCATCCCTACCCTTAGGGCCCTTTCACACGGGCGGATCAGTAATGATCAGCAATGATCCACCTCCGTGTGTCCGCTTTGTTCAGCGGGGATCCTCTGTAAAATCCCTGCTGAGCCGTCGGCTGACAGGGCGGTCCCTGCACACTGTGCAGGGACCGCCCTGTCTTTCCTCCGCTCTCCCCTATGGGGGATCGGATGAACACGGACCGTATGTCCATGTTCACCCGATCCGATCCGCCAGACGGAAGAAAAATAGGATTTTCTTCCGTCCGAAAAATTGGAGCTTTGCGGAGGCGGGTGATTGGTCTAATGTTCCCTCCCCCCACAGTCACATCAGTCTCTGTACAGAGGAGCTTACACTCTAATGTCCCCTCCCCCCACAGTCACATCCGTCTCTGTACAGAGGAGCTTACACTCTAATGTCCCCTCCCCCCACAGTCACATCCGTCTCTGTACAGAGGAGCTTACACTCTAATGTCCCCTCCCCCCACAGTCACACACTATTATTATACATTTATATAGCTCTCACATATACCGCAGCGCTGTACAGAGATCACTGAGCCAGTCACATCAGTCTCTGTACAGAGGAGCTTACACTCTAATGTCCCCTCCCCCACAGTCACATCAGTCTCTGTACAGAGGAGCTTACACTCTAATGTCCCCTCCCCCACAGTCACATCAGTCTCTGTACAGAGGAGCTTACACTCTAATGTCCCCTCCCCCACAGTCACATCAGTCTCTGTACAGAGGAGCTTACACTCTAATGTCCCCTCTCCCCACAGTCACATCAGTCTCTGTACAGAGGAGCTTACACTCTAATGTCCCCTCCCCCACAGTCACATCAGTCTCTGTACAGAGGAGCTTACACTCTAATGTCCCCTCTCCCCACAGTCACATCAGTCTGTACCCAGTATAGTCACACACTAGCTGGTGCCAACAAATCTAGTTACTTACCAACCTTCAGAAGCCGGCACACGGCATCCACACCAAACTTGACCGCCAAGTGGAGGGATTAGCCGGCTGGAAGAAGGAACTTATGTTGTCCTCGCCTGGCCTTCCTGTTTTCTGCATTTTGGAGTTTCACTTCCCGTAGATTTCGGTGATACTTCTCTACGCCTTCTAAAAAGGATGAAGCCTCTCATATGTACAAGGAAGCCTATCCATGTCAACAATGGCATTTAACTAAAAGCAGAGAAGGTTTGTGGAAAAGTCTAGAACTTGGAATGGCGCAGGCTCTGGAGTCTTCTAGATACATGCTACCCATGCTTCTGCTACCCAGACCCGCCCCTCTGTCACACAACCAAGTTCTTAACCAAAGAGCTGGCAGCCAGTGGTGTCACTATGGGGGGGCGGGGGGGCGCGCCCAGTTGACACCCGGCCAGGAGTGACACCATCAAGTAGCATAGGGTGTGCCAGGTATGCCTAGGCACACCCTAATCACCCGGCCCGGATTCAGGAAGATTTGCCCCTTAGTTACGGAGGCGCAGGGCAGCGTTTTTGCCCTGCGCCCCCGCAAATTTCCTGCGCTACCTGCGATTCACGGAGCAGTAGCTCCGTAAATTGCGTGTGCGCTGTGTAAACTTGCCCTGCGTAAGGGCGCCTAATGTAAATGATCCCGTAGGGGGCGGGAATCATTTAAATAAGGCGTGCTCCCGCGCCGAGCGTAGAGCGCATGCTCCGTCGGGAAACTTTCCCGACGTGCATTGCGGCAAATGACGTCGCAAGGACGTCATTTGCTTCAAAGTGAACGTGAATGGCGTCCAGCGCCATTCACGAATCACTTACGCAAATTACGTAAAATTCAAACGTCGCGACGCGGGAACGACGGGTATACTTTAGCATTGGCTGCCCCTGCTATTAGAAGGGGCAGCCTTACGCTAAAGATGCCGTACAGAAACGACGTAAATTGTGTACGTAGGGCTCGCGCAACATTGTGAATTGGCGTAAGTATGCAATTTGCATACTATACACTGAGCACAATGGGAGCGCCCCCTAGCGGCCATCGCAAGAATGCAGCCTAAGATATGCGGGCATAAGAGCCTTATGCCACGCAGATTTTAGGCTGCAGTCGGCGTTACGATGTTCCTGAATCAGGAGCATTCGTAACGCCGGAGCAAGTAAGCAATTGCGCTGTGTAACCTATGGTTACACAGGCGCAATTGCTTCTTGAATCCGGGCCCCTGTGTGGTGCAGATTGCACCGAACTATACTGTGTCAAACGTGCACTAACGCACAGAAAAATACAGCATTAAATGGCACGTAACACACAGAAATATACTACGTTAAACATGCAGTAACGCACTGGAATATACTACGTTAAACATGCACTAATGCACAGAAATATACTGCGTTAAACGTGCAGTAACGAACAGAAATAGACCCCTGATATTTAACCAAAGCTCCCTAATGGAGCTCCTAAAATAAAAAAAATAAAAACTACTGACACTGTCCACGGCTCTGCTGACACCATCAGTATACTGTATATACACATGCAAATATGTTTGATCTTTGGGGTGCACACCCTAATGCAATAGGCTGCGCACACCTATGAGTGACACCATCAAGTAGCACAGGGACAAGGGAGGCAGAAGGACTAGAAGCCCTTTCTGGTAGGCAGGGCTGGACTGACCTACCAGGATATAGGGACATTTCCTGGCGGGCTGTCCGCTCTGGGTCTGCTTTGATCTGTGGTTGCAGCGCTCCCCTCCCTCCTCCTCCTCTTGTGTGTCACGGAGCTGGGTCTGTGTGTGTTCAGCGGCACTGTAACAAGGCCCTGCCTCCTACACCAGCTTGTGTGATAATCTAGATGGAACACTGATTGAATCATGATTCCGCCTATCACATGAGCCGGTGTAGAAGGTGGCACCTTGTTACGGTGCCACCGAACACACACAGACCCAGCTCCGTGACACACAGTGGGAAATGCCTGCTGTGTGTGTGATCAAGGCAATGGTGAGTGAAAATTGATGGGCAGTGAGGCTGCATTCACAGGCACAGTAAAGCTGCATTTGATGGAGACAGGGGCCTGGATTCAAGAAGCAATTGCGCCTGTGTAACCATAGTTACACAGCGCAATTGCTTACTTGCCCCGGCGTAACGAATGCTCCTGATTCAGGAACCTCGTTACGCCGACTGCAGCCTAAGATATGCGCGGCATAAGGCTCTTATGCCCGCATATCTTAGGCTGCATTCTTGCGATGGCCGCTAGGTGGCGTTCCCGTTGTGCTCAGCGTAGAGTATGCAAATTGCATACTAACGCCGATTCACAACGTTGCGCGAGCCCTGCGTACGCAGTTTACGTCGTTTCCGTACGGCGTCTTTCGCGTAAGGCTGCCCCTGCTATTAGCAGGGGCAGCCAATGTTACGTATACCCGTCGTTCCCGCATCGCGAAATTTCAAATTTACGTAGTTTGCGTAAGTGATTCGTGAATGGCGCTGGACGCGATTCACGTTCACTTTGAAGCAAATGACGTCCTTGCGACGTCATTTGCCGCAATGCACGTCGGGAAAGTTTCCCGACGGAGCATGCGCTCTACGATCGGCGCGGGAACGCGCCTAATTTAAATGATTCCCGCCCCCTACGGGATAATTTAAATTGCACGCGCTTACGCCGGGCATTTTGACGGCGCGCCCACGCAATTTACGGAGCTACTGCTCCGTGAATCAAGGGCAGCGCAGTAATTTTGTGGGGGCGCAGGGCAAAAACGTTGCCCTGCGCCTCCGTAAAAAATGCGCAATTGTACTTGAATCTAGCCCAGTGAGGCTGCATTGATGGGCACAGTGAGGCTGCATTGATGGGCACAGTGAGGCTGCATTGATGGGCACAGTGAGGCTACATTCATAGGCACAGTAAAGCTGCATTTCATGGGCACAGTAAGGCTGCATTCATGGGCACAGTGAGGCTGCATTCACAGGCACATTGAGGCTGCATTCACGGGCACGGTGAGGCTGCATTCACGGGCACAGTGAGGCTGCATTGATGGGCAGCAAGGCTGCATTCATGGACACAGTGAATATATAAACAAATAGTGAAGATATAGGCCTAATTCCACTATCTCGGCACTATGGGCCAGAGGTAATTGTAACAAGACAATAATGATTAAATGCAGTGGCGGCTGGTGCTCAAAATTTTTGGGGGGGGCGCAAACAAAAAAAAATAAAAAAATTGCGGCCTCACTGTACCCATCAAATGCAGCCACTGTGCCATAAATTGTCACCACTGTGCCATGCCATCAAACACAGCCACTGTGCCATCAAACGCAGCCACTGTGCCATGCCATCAATTGTCACCACTGTGCCATGCCATCAAACACAGCCACTGTGCCAATTGTCACCACTGTGCCCTTTAATTGTCGCCACTGTGTCCATTGTTGCCACTGTGTCCATTGTTGCCACTGTGCCCATTGTTGCCACTGTGCATGTCACTGTGCCCTTTAATTGTCGCCACTGTGCATGTCACAATGCCCGGGCGCCCCCTATGGATGGGCCGCCACTGATTAAATGTTACCCTTTATCATTCAAATAAAACTTGTCAGCAGCCGCTTAAAAAATAAAAAGACATCAAAATTTATAGTAAATTCTAATAAGCAAATAAATAAATAAATAAATACTTATTAATTACTAAAGCAGCGCTAGTTGTCACTAAAAACTGTGGGCCAGATCCACAGTGAGGTGAGAGTGATACGCCGGCGTACTTTCAAATTTCCCGCGTCGTATCTTTAGTTTGAATCCTCAAACCAAGATACGACGGCTTCTGGGTTCGATCCGACAGGCGTACGCCTTCGGATCGTAGATGCAATACTTCGGCGTCCGCTGGGTGGAGTTCTCGTTGTTTTTCGCGTCGGGTATGCAAATGAGCTTTTTCCGTCGATCCACGAACGTACGAGCGGCCGTCGCATTCTTTTACGTCGTCTCTAGTCGGCTTTTTCCGGCGTATAGTTAAAGCTGCTATTTTGCGGCGTATAGTTAGATTTGCCATGTTAAGTATGGCCGTCGTTCCCGCGTGGAAATTTTTATTTTTTTAAATTTTTGCGTAAGTCGTCCGTGAATCGGGATGGACGTAACTCACGTCTAAGTTAAAAAAATGACGTCCTAGCGACGTCATTTAGCGCAATGCACGGCAGGAAATTTCAAAACCGGAGCATGCGCAGTTCATTCGGTGCAGGGACGCGCTTCATTTAAATGAAACACGCCCCCTACCCCGCCCAATTTGAAATCCGCCGCCAGAAATACACTACGCCGCCGTAACTTAAGGCGCAAATTCTTTGAGGATTCGAAGATCCGCCAGGTAAGGTACGGCGGCGTAGCGTATCTCTGATACGCTGCGCCCATCTAATTCTCTCTGGATCTGGCCCTGTGGCCTCTCTTTTCTATGACCATGCATAGAAGAAAAAGTTCTCAAGATGTTAGAGTAAAAGCAAGAGTCCAGTGAAAGAAGTGTTCTTAAAAGAATGGTGAGCTGTCTGCTGCAGGTGACATCAAACGTGCACACTCCACCCTTCAGTCTTTTCTCATGTCAATCTCCCCTCAAGGGAATGTACTCACCAGATGGTAGAGTTCAACCGGCCCTGAATGTACTCACCAGAGGGTAGAGTTCAACCGGCTCTGAATGTACTCACCAGATGGTAGAGTTCAACCGGCCCTGAATGTACTCACCAGATGGTAGAGTTCAACCGGCCCTGAATGTACTCACCAGATGGTAGAGTTCAACCGGCCCTGAATGTACTCACCAGATGGTAGAGTTCAACTGGCCCTGAATGTTCTCACCAGATGGTAGAGTTCAACCAGCCCTGAATGTACTCACCAGATGGTAGAGTTCAACCGGCCCTGAATGTACTCACCAGATGGTAGAGTTCAACTGGCCCTGAATGTACTCACCAGATGGTAGAGTTCAACCGGCCCTGAATGTTCTCACCAGATGGTAGAGTTCAACCAGCCCTGAATGTACTCACCAGATGGTAGAGTTCAACCGGCTCTGAATGTACTCACCAGATGGTAGAGTTCAACCGGCTCTGAATGTACTCACCAGATGGTAAAGTTCAAACGGCTCTTAATGTACTCACCAGATGGTAGAGTTCAACCGGCCCTGAATGTACTCACCAGATGGTAGAGTTCAACCGGCCCTAAATGTACTCACCAGATAGTAGAGTTCAACCGGCTCTGAATGTACTCACCAGATGGTAGAGTTCAACCGGCCCTGAATGTACTCACCAGATGGTAAAGTTCAACCGGCTCTGAATCTCTGCTCCGTTCCAATTCCTCCAACTCCAGGACCAGCAGTTGATCAGTGTGCTCTGCTCCTAGCGATATTCCTGCCGCCACATTTATCTAAGGTGTGTTGGCCAATAAGGCGACTTCTAGACAAAGATGCAGTTTGGCACTGGCTTCCCAAGCATGAACAGGCAGTAGAGGATATAAAACACTCGGTCTCCTGTGCCCCAGTGTTGAAATACTATGGCACGAAGCCCGTCACCGGCACCATGCCAAAGTATGTCAACACTGGAGCAGAGGTAACCGAGTGTTTTATATCCTCTACTGCCTGTTCATGCTCTCTTGCTTTTACTCTAACATCTTGAGAACTTTTTCTTCTATGCATGGTCATAGAAAAGAGAGGTCACGGTTTTTAGTGACAACTAGCGCTGCTTTAGTAATTAATATGGGCCATATCCACGTACATCGGAGTAATTTTAAGCAGGCGTAGCGTATCGTAGTTACGCTACGCCGCCGCTACTTTGAGAGGCAAGTGCTGTATTCACAAAGCACTTGGGTCTAAAGTTACGGCGACGTAGCGTAAATGTGTCGGCGTAAGGGCGCGGAATTCAAATGACAAAGATGTGGGCGTGTTTTATGTTAATTCAACTTGACCCCACGTAAATTACGTTTTTTTTTAACGGCGCCGTCCGTGGGGGTATCCCAGTGCGCATGCTCGAAATCACGTCGCAAATAGTCAATGCTTTCGACGTGAACGTAATTTACGCAAAGCCCTATTCGCGAACGTTTTACGCAAACGACGTACACGACGGAAAATTCGACGCTGGCCCGACGTCCATACTTAACATTGCGTACGCCTCATAGACCCAGGGGTAACGTTACGCCGAAAAAAGCCTTACGTAAACGACGTAAAAAAATGCGCTGGCCGGACGTACGTTCTGAGAATCGGCGTATCTAGCTAATTTGCATACTCTACGCGGAAATCAACAGAAGCGCCACCTAGCGGCCAGCGTAAATATGCACCTAAGATCCGACGGCGTGCTAAGGCCTCGTACACACGACAGAGTTTCTCGGCAGAATTCGGCGAGAAACTCGGTCAGAGCCGGATTCTGCCGAGAAACTCTGTCGTGTGTACACTTTCGGCCCGATGGAGCCGCCGAGGAACTCGTCGAGAAAATAGAGAACATGTTCTCTATTTTCTCGTTGTTCTATGGGAGCTCTCCGCCCGCCGAGCTCCTCGGCCCGCCGAGCTCCTCGGCGGCTTCAGGGCTGAACTCGCCGAGGAACTCGACGTATTTGGCACATCGAGTTCCTCGGCCGTGTGTACGAGGCCTCAGACGTACGTCAGTCGGATCTAGCCCCCATTCAGTCATATCTTGTTTTGTGGATACAAAACAAGATATGACGGCGCATCCTAGAAGTTACGCAGCGTATCAATAGATACGCCAACGTAACTTCTTTGTGGATCCGGGCCTAAGTGTTTATTTATTTATTTGTTTATTAGAATTTACTATAAATTTTCATGGGCACAGTGAAGCTGCATTCATGGGCACAGTGAGGCTGCATTCATGGGCACAGTGAAGCTACATTCATGGGCACAGTGGGGCTGCATTTATGGGCACAGTGAAGCTGCATTCATGGGCACAGTGAGGCTTCATTCATGGGCACAGTGAGGCTTCATTCATGGGTACAGTGAGGCTGCATTCATGGGCACAGTGAAGCTACATTCATGGGCACAGTGGGGCTGCATTTATGGGCACAGTGGGGCTGCATTCATGGGCACAGTGAAGCTACATTCATGGGCACAGTGGGGCTGCATTCATGGGCACAGTGAGGCTGCATTAATGGGCAGCGAGGCTGCATTCATGGGCACAGTGAAGCTACATTCACGGGCACAGTGGGGCTGCATTCACGGGCACAGTGAGGCTGCATTCATGGGCACAGTGAGTCTGCATTCACGGGCACAGTGAGGCTGCATTTGATGGATACAGTGAGGCTGCATTGATGGGCAGTGAGGCTACATTCATTGGCACAGTAAAGCTGCATTTGATTAACACAGTGACGCTGCATTGATGGGCATAGAGGCTGCATTCATGGACACAGTGAGGCTGCATTCATGGACACAGTGAGGCTGCATTTGATGGACACAGTGAGGCTGCATTGATGCTTGGTGTCCTACTACCTGTCCTGCTGTCATTCCGCACCACACCCACTTTTGCAGTAGTGCACATACTGCACCGTTGGTCGCTTCCTCCTTCAAGTGTCCCTCATTCTGAAGTTCAAAAGTCGGGAGGTATGTAAAAATGTAGCGCCTGTGTACTTTCGTACAGGCGCTATGCTTAAATTTAGTGGGGGAATGAGAGAGTTATGTTGCTCTCATTCTTTGATTTAACAAATTTGTCTGTTGCCAAATCTGGATTGTCCTGTGGGTCAGTCTATGCCCCAGAGATGCAGTCTCATCTCTGGGCGGCAGGTGGTGCCAGAGGGGTCCAGCCGGAGCCGCTTCTTCCCAGCAGCCAATTGGAGGAGTTTTCCCTCGTGGGGCATGCTGGGAAGGGGTATTTCTGGCCGTTGTTCAGGGTTCTCCGCGGGTTCCTTGTTCCAGGTGCGGCACCCACCTTTAGGGTGTGCGCACATCACGGGCCCCACCACTATGGCCTACCTGGCCGGGGTCGCGTGCTACGCGGAGTTCCTGACTCTGGGCTCTCATAGCCCGGAGCAACTGATGCTGCAGCGGTGCCCCAGTGACTTACTGGGTCCCCCATTTCTATTGAGAAGATCCCAAGCTGGGTGCTGTTCGGTGGGGGATCGGTCTGAGGAGAACCCGGAGGCAGGTGATCCAACAGGGCTTGAACGAACCATCGGGGATCTGGGTGACCGGACACTGACAGGTTACATTTAAACTGTCAGTCGGTGACCCCAAAAAGGACATACTGGGAGGATTCGCTCAAACGTTCACAATTTCAGCACTGGGCCTGTGGACGAGGTCTCATCTAATATCTTGATTTAATCAGAGCCAAGTCGGTGGCAGAGACTTGTTCCTCCCAGAAGCTTTAAGTGGCGCTCTGGCTGCCAGGCCTGTGAGAGGGGTCTGTCCAGGGGCACTTTTACCCACTCTGGCTGGAGTGGCGACTCAGATTAATACAACTACAAAAAAGGGGCAGGACTGCCTTTACTATCCATAGCCTGATACTGTGAAGTTGCTCTTCCTTCACCAACCTATCCTGTCTACCTCAAGTTTAAATGTTGGTCGTGTTTGACCGGGAAAAATAAAGCATTTGAAAACGTCAATCAATGGTCCTGGACATTCTGTTATTGCTCTCAGCACTACCATCACCCCTAGACACAGTATAGAGGTAACTTAAACACACCGATCCCAAATCCAATCAGCGGCTCCTTCGGGGGTAGCGCTACACGTGGGGGCTCGTCCGGGATTCGGCTGTTACCTCTGGCAACGGAAATCGTGAGTAAAAGATTTATTGAGAGCAAAGAGTGTCGTGTGTTGAACTGTCCGGTAACGAGGGAGTTAACCTCAAGCCAGTTAAAGACTGGGCGTACGTGCAGCGGAGCACGCGCCTGAAACGTGTCCAGACAAGTTCTCAAGTGGGAGGAGTCACCCACCCCTGCGTGAGACGTATAGCAAAGTCTTCGTGCCAAACCAACAGATCAAAGCCCACCTGCGAGAAAGAAAGAGAGACCACGTGCGCACTGTCTGCTTCCTCGCTATTATGCACATGTTTCCCAGCGATTGAAACCCCCTGCGATTTCCCCGGGAGTCTCCAGTATGCTCGCCTCGCCTGGAGTACCAGTGACTGACACGGGCATTCGGATGTCCACTGAGGGACAGTTTGTCCTGTTGTTGAGCCGAGGATCAGAGACTTTGGCTCTGTCCTGCCCTTGTTGCGAGGAGCTATCAGTCCGGATCTAGCCGTTCACTCGGTGCCAGAAATGCCAGGCCTAACTATTTACGGTGAAACTACCCGCCAAAGCTCCTTGGGAGTATCAGGTGAATTTTCTCACCGGAGTTGTCACCGTGGAGGAAGAAGCCACATGGCTAGAGCCCTCCCCGTCGGTGGAAATCGTGGAGCCGGTGGCTCCAAATCTTGAGGTCATCTCGGTCTCATCGACCCTGACTCTACGAATGGCTACCTCGCCATCTCGCTCACCGGAGGTAAGCCCCATGACTGAACCAGACCAGAATGACGATCCAACTAGTGTGACCAGAACACAGGCCGAAACCACATCAGAGACCACCAACTCTACAGCGGTCTCAGTGTGGCGTGCCTCTATAGGAGAAGGCCCTACTCAGACCTCCCGCAGCCGCGGTCAAGGCCTACCTGCCCGGCGCTCCTTGCCAATTCAGCCCTGAGACCCATCAATCAAGGCCTGCGGCTATCTACCTGCGGAGGAGCTAAACTCCTCCGAATTTGACTCTTTGTCCGAGGCTGAAGATACCCTGGAGAGTCTTTTTGAGCCGAGGTTCCTGGAGCAACAGGGGTTTGGAGGATTCCTTGCCCCCTTCACAAACCGGAGTAAGAAACGATCCGGCCGGAGTGCATCGCGTGGGTCCCAGATATCGTCCCAAGACGTCCCGCAGCTGACCTGGGGAGACGGTGATTCAGTTCCAGTTATTTCCCTCACCACTCCCATGCCCCTTGCCATGCCAGCTCTGAGAAGGGCACCAGACACCATTGTGCTGCCGGGACGCGGAGACCCACGCATGCTGCCTAATTTAGCCAGGCTGCAGCTCCTGGTGATACAGAAGGTTGCTGCCAGCCATGGGTACGAGTACCCCTACGAGCCATCTTCCCTCTTGTACCAAGTAGACCAAGAGCGGGAGGCATTGTGCCAGGAAGCAATTTGGACACCACTGAAAGTGCCCCGCATCATCAAGGGTGCGGACTTGAACTTGTCCTATTTGAACCCCCGGTTTGAACGCTGTCACAGAGAGTGGAGCTGGGGCCGGCACATCTATAGTGACCGGGTTGTGCTTAAGAGCCCTGGAAGAGAGGACCAGGTCTTTTCGGTCACCTCTACGACGGTAGATGGTGACATTGTCATTTTGCCAGACCCGCGCTTCTACAAGTAAGCTGCATGCCCATTTTATCTGGCCTATTCCTTTTTAAGAAGTACTGGACAAGGGTTCTCGCCCCCACTCAAGTTTGTGTTTTTGTTTTTCCCCTTTTTCCCCCCTGCCTCCCTGGATCCACATTACAGCTCATGTGAAGAACTTCGGGGGGTGGGTTCAGTCAGTTAGACTTGCCAACTTCTTCACAGCATCGAAAGAGGACTCAGCAAAGGGAATGTTTTATTTTTTATTTCCCTCTTGCTGCTACATCTTTTGCACTAAGCTTTAACTGCCAGTGATACCAGCGCACTGACCGCTAGGGGGAGTGTTCTGCAACGTTCTTATTGCAGGACTGAAGTGTATATATCTTGTTTTATTTCTTGCAATCAGAAAAGGAAAAAAGTAATGCTCAGCACTTATGGTAAAACTCCCTGGAAGGAAGGGAAATTTCGCGCTTGGGCCCAAGCGTGCAGTTTCAGTTCTAATCTTGGAGATTGTAAATAGCAGAATTCTTAAAATATCAGAGTATATATATATTTTGTGTGAATGTTTTTTTTTATATTTCCTATGCAGGTTGTTGGACCCACTTACTATCAACACTGTCGGAGAATGGGCAGCATAGATAGATAGGGCTGTGTATGTGATTGTAATGTCATAATTCTTACTGCCGTATTTAAACGCACTTATATTTGTAATCCAAAGTTTACAATTATATTTTCTTTCTTTCCTACTTTTTTACTGTTTTTAGCAGACATCAGGCTGGCATTCAGGCTTGAATGCCTTAGGACAGCGTCATTTCAAATGGGGGTAGTTTGTAGCGCCTGTGTACTTTCGTATAGGTGCTATATTTAAATTTAGTGGGAGAATGAGAGAGTTATGTTGCTCTCATTCTTTGATTTAACAAATTTGTCTGTCGCCAAATCTGGATTTGTCCTGTGGGTCAGTCTGCGCTCCAGGGATGCAGTCTCATCTCTGGGCGGCAGGTGGTGCCAGAGGGGTCCAGGCGGAGCCGCTTCTTTCCAGCAGCCAATTGGAGGAGTTTTCCCTCGCGGGGCATGCTGGGAGGGGTATTTCTGTGGCGGAGGCCATTGTTCCGGGTTCTTTGCGGGTTCTTTGTTCCAGGTGCGGCACCCACCTTTAGGGTGTGCGCACATCACGGGCCCCACCACTATGGCCTACCTGGCCGGGGTCGCATGCTACGCGGAGTTCCTGACTCTGGGCTCTCATGGCCCTGAGCAACTGATGCTGCCAGGGGACCCCAGTGACTTACTGGGTCCCCATTTCTATTGAGCGGATCCCAAGCTGGGTGCTGTTCGGTGGGGGATCGGTCTGAGGAGAACCCGGAGGCATGTGATCCAACAGGTCTTGAACGAACCATCGGGGATCTGGGTGACCGGACACTGACAGGTTACATTTAAACTGTCAGTCGGTGACCCCAAAAAGGACATACTGGGAGGATTCGCTCAAACGTTCACAATTTCAGCACTGGGCCTGTGGACGAGGTCTCATCTAATATCTTGATTTAATCAGAGCCAAGTCTGTGGCAGAGACTTGTTTCCTTTCCCAGAAGCTTTAAGTGGCGCTCTGGCTGCCAGGCCTGTGAGAGGGGTCTGTCCAGGGGCACTTTTACCCACTCCGGCTGGAGTGGCGACTCAGATTAATACAACTACAAAAAAGGGGCAGGACTGCCTTTACTATCCATAGCCTGATACTGTGAAGTTGCTCTTCCTTCACCAACCTATCCTGTCTACCTCAAGTTTACATGTTGGTCATGTTTGACCGGAAAAAATAAAGCATTTGAAAACGTCAACCAACGGTCCTGGACATTCTGTTATTGCTCTCAGCACTACCATCACCCCTAGACACAGTATAGTGGTAACTTAAACATGCCGATCCCAAATCTAATCAGCGGCTCCTTCGGGGGTAGCGCTACAAAAACATAAAAAAGTTAAACTATATGTGTAACACCGTGGCCCACCTAGCCTGGGGTTCGTGCTCCTGAGTCCTGACTCCGGGACCACGTTGGTCCGGGGTTGCAGTTTCGCTAGTAGGCCCAGTAGTCAGACTGGGTCTGCATTTTCAAGGTGATGCTGTGCTGTCTGTCCTGCAGGAGGAAGCCACTTGATGAAGGGATCCAGAGGAGGACCTATCCTGGAGAGGACCAAGCAAGAGGCTGGTATCTTGGGAGAAGGCCTGGAAACTTCATCGAAGGATGCACCGTACTCTGAGAGGCTTGACGGTGGTCGCCTGTCAGATCTAAGCTCTACAAAGTTAATCTGGAGAGATCCGGGTGTTGAATCCTGTGACAGAGGATTCTGGACCAAAGGTGTCTCCTATTGAAGGAAGGTCTGTGGCAGAGACTGTACTTTATTCCGTGTGTCATTCCAGCTGCTAAGCCAGTGAGAGGGACCTATCCAGGGGAGCAATACCCACTCTGGCTAGAGTGGGGACAAGAACTGTTTGCTGGAAGCAGGAGTGTTTCCTATTTGTGACTATACACCTGAACCTATTTACCCTTCCACCCCTCCAACTTCTTTTCTACTAAGTTCTACAAATAAATCCTAGAAAAAGAAGAGTATCGTGTGGACATTGGAGTTCTTCAAACTCTCATTATTACCCTGGACAACGACAATATAGAGGTATCATGCCACCCAAAAATACTCAGCAGCTCCTTCTGGGTAGTGCGACACGTGGGGGCTTGTCCGGGATAGGCTGTTACCTCTAGCCACAGAATCGGAAAGTTATTGAGAGTCTGAACTTGTCGGGGTGTTGAACTGTGCTTGCAAAGAAGGGGTTAAGGTCAGGTTACTTGGCGGAGGCGTGGGCTGCACGTGCAATGGAGAAAGGTGCGCAGAAAAAGTTTGGATTGCTAGATCGTAGAGAGAAGATCGCAAGCAGTCATGTCGGCGTATCCATCGCCATCAGCAGGACCAAGGTCTGCAATGTTCCAGGCCGGAGCTAGTGTGAGTTCCGCACCAACAGGAGACAGGCATGCGGATGAAGCTGCGGGGGCGTTTCGTGCTATATACCAGCGGTAATGTGGAAGCGATTGGTGTCTTGCCCGTGATGCAAAGGATTACCGGTCCAGCTTCGACCCTTCGGCCGATGTCTTCAGTGTGGAGAGAATTTGTTTGCGGTGGATCAGCTCACCGAATCACCCCCCCAGTGCCTATCGGGTGAACTGGATTACAGGCGCCGTCACTTTAGAATAAGCCATTTCCTGGCCTACTTCCAGCTCTACACCTGCCGTGCCTGCTATGGTGAGGGGCACCAACAAAGATATCGCTAATGTAAATGTTCCTGAGACACTCGCAGATGTTACAGAGAGAGTTTGTACGGCGGTTGTACCTGTCATGCCTGCCGGGAAGAAGGTGGGCTATGTGGAGGCTTCTCATGGCCGTGGTCGAGGCCTACCCCAACCAGACTCAGAGGAAGATGTTGCCCTCGTGGAGACCCCTACAGGGATTGGTAAGCAGTCTGGGGATAAAGTGATACAAATTGTGCGTATTGTTGTGGAAATTTCATGAAGATGTATTTAATATGTATTGTCATAGTGTCACCCATTGTTGGTTCTCCTGCAGCCCGCTCTAAAGAGCTGACTGGGGTGGACTGAGACTGGTTGAGATACACTTCCTGATTTGGAGAAGGGTGTTTGTGGAGTGGGGGTGTAGGCCGGCAAAAGGGCCCCTGTGTCATGCACAGATATCCGCCTGTGGGATGCGTCCACTCTGCAAACGCATTGCCGGTTTAGCGGATATATGCTTTTTGTCATCTCTCGGTGCCTGATCAACACTGTTTTGTGATGTGAGCATACACCCGCAGATAAGCTCCCCTCATCAGGAACTGTGTTCATTGGTTATTGTATTATTACTGTATCATATTGTTATTATTATTGTATCGTTATTGTATCATGCTGTTGTATTATTGTCCCATCCATATATGGGCATTTGCTGTGTGGAGCCCCCATGCTGTGTCCTGGCTTCCCATGGAGGAGGTCACATGCTGTGACATCACTTCCTATGGTCACATGCTGTGATCCCCTCCAATCAGCTGTGGTGTGTGAAGGCTTTTGTTGTAATAAAAGGACTCCGTGTGGGCGTCGGCAGGAGGTCTTGTGATGAGGCTGGGATGAGAACAAGCTGCTGGTGATGGTGTCTTATTGTATGAATGGAAGGGGATGAATGGTGAGTGAAACTTTTAGCTTAAAGATGGATTATTTCACTAAGATGAAGTGTGTGCTTATAGCACAAGGCAGGATAGCAGTGTGCTCTGCATACCATCCAAACTGCCACATCAGTATATATTTGCCTGCGGATGAGTATGCAGACTCTGATCTGGACTCTTTGTCAGATGCCGGTGATGACCACTGGTTTGAGCCAGAGTTTCCCGAGTTGAAGTGGGACAAGAGAGTCAAAGCTGCCGTTACCCGTAGTTTAGGGAAATGTTCTCCTATAAACTCTGGGGACACAACGCTCTGGGCAGGAACCCCGGGTGTAAATCTAGAAGTTGTCATGGATGCAGGTGTTGTCACTGGCAGAAAAGATGCACCTTCAATTATGACGCCTGTTCTGAAAAGATCTCCAAAGGGTTGTGTAATCCTGGGACTGGGACACTCCCGCACACTACCCAAACTTGCCCGTCTGCAACGAATACTGATGAAAAGAGTAGCTATTGATTACGGGTGGGAGTTTCCCTGTGTGCCAGAAGCAACTATGGAGGAGATCGAGACAAATCGGGAGAAATGGTACGAGGAAGCCATATGGGACTATATTTTTTTATAATTGCTTCTTTTCTTTATTTTCCAAATTGCATCACATACAGAAAAACAAATAACAATAACAAGAAAAAGTACAAAAAGATATCTCCGTACATATTTAAATAAAAATACCTACATTACATTATCCCCCCCATGGGCACCATCGGCCTCCCCCTCCCTCTCCTCCAATTCCCCCCGTCCCTCTCCCCACCTACAAGAGGCGGGGAGGGACGCCAGGGAGAGAGAGAGAGAGGAGGAGGGGAAAGGAGAGACGAAACCCCCCCTCCTCCCTCGTGACCCCCTAGACCCCATCACCTTATGACCTCCCTACGGCACAAAAAGGAGGAACTCAGTACCACCGTAAAAAAAAAAGGGGATTTTGTGCATATGGGACTATATTAAAGTGCCTAAGCCGTCCAGGAACTTGAGTTTTTCTTTTATCATGGCTCACCGTTATGAAGGTTCTTGGCAATCCTGGAGTTATGGTCGACACATCTACTCCGATCGGGTGGTCATCCAAAGGCCTGGCAAGGATGACAGGGTCTATTTCATTACCACCCTTGATGATCAGGGAAGATCCCTAACTCTGCCGGATCCCCGGTTCTATTTGTGAAAGGAACTGGCAGTACCTGTTTGAGGTTTTAATTTCCCTTTCTTTGAGAAGTTCCATGAAGGAGCTACATTTTTCTTCTTCACCTGCTGGAGATTTTAAAACTCTGGGGGGAGGAACTAGTCAGCTAGGACAGGGCCTCTGAGGACTCTGTGATCAAGAATTGTTTTGCTCAAGGATTTCTGCAACACTTTGAATTTCAACTTCTGCCACTAGGCGGCAGTGGTCAGTTATGATAGGGAAGGACTTTCTTTTAAGCCTAGCCATCATACTTTAAATATTTTTTAGAAGGAAAAGGGAAGCTCCACCTTTTCGAAGGTGCAGTTTTGCTTTGCCTTAAAAATGTACATGATCTTAGGGATAGGATTGTTGTGTGTGTGTGTGTGTGTGTGTGTGCGTGCTTGTTTTTTTTCTGTTTTTTTTCAGGTCAAGTTGATCTTCTATCAAGACTGCCGGAGAATGGGGCAAGCTAGATAGATAGGAATGATAATGTAAATTTGTGATTGTCATGCTGTGATAATACATGTTGTGTTCCTATTTTCTTTCTTCCCTTTCGCATCCTATTTTTTTAGGGTTCAGGTGTTGGTGCTCAGGCTTGAGACACCATGGTTCCCGACACTGGGGACAGTGTCTTAATTTAGTGGGGGGAGTATGTAGCACACTTCTCTTGTTTAACAGGCGCTGCTGTAAATTTTGAGGAGGTCTGAGTCGTTATTTGGCTCAGACAACTGTAATTATGGGCAATTTAGCCTCTGTTCCAGCCATGGCTGTGCTGGGAGTTCCCACTGTTGTTTGCCTGGGGGTGTCGTTACCACTCCAGGCCAAGGATGGCAGAAGCAAAGTCAGGGTATATTGGGTGTCCCCCTAGGCAGAGAATCACTTGGAAGTGGTCGTCCCACTGTGCATGCTGGGGCGGGGTACTTAAGGGACAGACGCCATTAGAGGAGGTCTGTTGTCCCACGCGCCTCGTGGCCCACCTGGCCTGGGGTGTGTGCTCCTGAGTCCTGACTCCGGAACCACATTGGTCCAGGGTTGCAGTTTCGCTTGGTAGGCCCAGTAGTCAGACTGGGTCTGCATTTGCAAGGTGATCCTGTGCTGTCTGTCCTGCGGGAGGAAGCCACTTGATGAAGGGATCCAGTGGAGGACCTATCCTGAGGAGGACCATGCAAGAGGCTGGTGTCTTGGGAGAAGGCCTGTAAACTTCATCGAAGGATGCACCATACACTTAGAGGCTTGATGGTGGTCGCCTGTCAAATCTAAGTTCTACAAAAGTTAATCTGGAGAGATCCGGGTGCTGAATCCTGTGACAGAGGATTCTGGGCCAAAAGTGTCTCCTTATAAAGGAAGGTCTGTGGCAGAGACTGTACTTTATTCCACGTGTCATTCCGGCTGCTAGGCCAGTGAGAGGGACCTATCTGGTTGAGCAATACCCACTCTGGCTAGAGTGGCGACAAGAACTGTTTGCTGGAAGCAAGAGTGTTTCCTATTTGTGACTATAGACCTGAACCTACCTACCCTCCCCCCTCCAACTTCTTTTCTACTGTTCTACTGTTACTGTTCTGTTCTCTTTTCTAAGTTCTACAAATAAATCCTAGAAAAAGAAGTGTATCGTGTGGACATTGGAATTCTTCAAACTCTGTTTATCACCCTGGACAGCGAGAAGATAGAGGTAACGTGCCGCCCGAAAATAGTCAGCAGCTCCTTCGGGGGTAGTGCTACATATATATAATACTTTGTTGTTTACCAACTATCTTGCCTGGCATTTTTGGAGTAATCATTCTACTGAGTTTGCGCTGTTATTCAAAGCTCAGTTGAACCATTACCTCCCTTGTACAATAATACCTTATCTGAAGTATTTAGGTGAGTTGGAATGTTTACAAGGTCATGGCGATGCAGATGAGCAGGTAAATTCAAGCAGTCCCCAAGGGGGCCGTGCTACACTTGGGGGCTCATTCGGTATGCCATCTGTAGCAGACCCTAGCCAACCTAGACAAGAGCCACAACATGAGTGGGAGGCTGCTTCGGTAGACGTGGCTGCCTGGAGCAAAACTCAGGAAGCTCAAATGGAGAGAAGCACTGTTCTGGAGATCTTCGGAAGTGAACATACTGAGACAGCGATTAGAAAGTGGGTGAGAGCTCTAGCCCCAGAACACTGGGCCTACATTGTAGACACAGAAACAGAGTATGACTTGGATCGAGTCAGGGTACTACTGGAGTGGCAAGAAGAGATACCTGTGTGCTTCCAGAGAGAAGAGGTACATCTAGCCGAAGGAGTGATTGCAAGAGTGATCCCACTTACACTGGGGGGGGGGGCCTGCTGAGTAGCAGCCTTCACCAAGGGCACAGGAGAAGGGCCCAGTACTGGGGGGAGCCAACTCCCAAGGGGCCAATGTTCCTCCTCTTTCTTTTTACATGGATATGAGTTGGTTAGTTGATAGTTTGGCGAAGAACGGTCCTGGAAATGCCAACCAGAGCTACCACAGACTCAGGTTTTTCTCAGGGCAACTACTGACTCCTGTCAGATGAGTTTAAAATCTGGGTGAGCCAGGCTCTGCAGGCCATGGAAGAATGAAGTGTTTCGGAGGCTGTGAAACCACAATGGCTCAGTGAGAGTCTTCGAGGCATGGCAGCTGATGTGATTCGTAAGGGGGAAGAAGACTTGTATTGCCATGGATTACATAGACTAGACGCCCTGTATTCTGTATTTGGAAGAGTTGAAATGACCACAGACGGATTTAAAGTACAAGTTCAACCATACTCACCAGCAAAAAGGGGAGAGCCCTTGAGTAGACAGACTGCTGCATCAAATTATTCTCAAGAGGTGTATTAATCCCAAAGATGCTGATCAAGCTTGTCTAGACTGGGTTCTGCAAGGGGCTAGGCCAAATCACCCAAATGTTTTGAAGTTACTACTAAGGAGAACCAAAAGTGGTGCCTACATACCCTGAATTGATAAGAGAAGTACAAGAAGAAGTGGCTCTTTTAGAACAGAAAAGAGAAGTGGGCTACTATTACTGGAAATAGGGAGAAAGTGGTGGCCCATGCTGTTCATGCAGAGATGCATTTCTCGGATGAAAACAGTAGAACTAAGTCTGAACCAACGAGGCTAGTCATTTCTAACACCAATAAGCCAGTAAATGAACTTGAACTGGGACCAAACGATGGCCTAATTCCTCAGGTTGCTCAAGCTCAAACCCAGATGTATCATGCCTTGAAGAACGTGATGGAGACCCAAGCTAAGGTCCAAGAACAAGGAACTCACCAAAGGGAGCCAAAATTCTCCCAAGGGGGAGAGAGGAGATGTTGCATATGTGGGGAGGCTGGGCACTTTCGGGCCGAGTGTCCCAGGGCCACTAGACATCAGTTGTTGGTCGCTCTGTCTGAATTTCTGTTCAGTCTGAAATATCAGCCAGGAGTGGGAAATCAGGGGAACCAATGCCCGTTCCTGCTGGTGTGCCCAATATAATATAAGTGCACAGCCAGGAATTGCCCCAGTTGACAAAAGAAGCTATGAGGCGGGATCAACTGGAAGACTCATTAGGAAATCTTATGAGGAAGTCACTATCCGTTGGGGACCCTCAGATGCTGTTGAATAGTTCCATTAAGGGAGCCAAAGTAGTCTATAGAGAATGGAACGAATATGATTGGAGGATGGAATCATATACCGGAGAGGCCAGTCTAAAGAGCCAGAGGGCATTAGTCAACTGTTCCTCCCTGAAAAGCACCGCCAAAAGTGTTGACCGCCCTTCATGATGACCATGGTCACTTAGGCCCAGACAGAACTTTCAAGTTAGTCAGGGATCGATTCTATTGGCCATCCATGAGAGCTGAGGTGGAAAGCTACTGTCGCTCTTGCATCAGATGCATTCAGAGAAAGACTTTACCAGGCAGAGTAGCCCCAATGGGCCACCTCCAGAGTCCAGTCCAGGGGGGTATATCTGTGGCTGCCGCCATGAGTAGTTGTGCTATGCGGGGCCCGAGTCCAGGTGCAGCATCCACCTTCAGGGTGCGTGCATCCATGGGCCCCGCCATCGAGGCTCGCCTGACCGAAGCTGCACACCAGGCAGAGTCTCACCTCGATGCTGAGAGGGACCCCAGCGGCTTGCTGGGTTCCAGATCCTAAGCTGGGAGCGGAACAATGGGGGGTCTGCTCGGGAGAACCTAGATACAGAGGTTGTCTGCGAGGTTGGGACGTACCATCGGGGATCCGGTCACCACGCCACAGGACAGTTTTCATTTCAACTGTCCATGGGTGACCCTAAACTGCGCTTACTGGGAGGATTCGCCAGTCCGGATCTTTAACCATTTTCAAATACCTATCAGTCCTGTCCAGAGGCCCTGTTTCCTCCCAGTGACTTTATTGGCAAGTGACCCACCGGCTGCCAGGCTAAAGTTAACTACCTGTCCGGGGGCACTTTACCCACTTCAGTGGGAGTGGCGACGTTTCAGCTGTTTGTGCTGAGAGCAGGCTTGCTCTCCATGCTTTTTGATATCCCAGGCCTGATACCGCAGTTTCCTCTTGCTCCTCAACCCTTTCTCTACTGTGTGCTATGTTGATGTTGGCCTTGGAATAAAGCATTGGAAAATCCACGCTGTTGTCTGGACATTCGCTCCTCATCCACACTCACAAGTTATACCCCTAGACAAGAGAACTTGGTAACTTAATACGCCGATCCCAAACTATCCAACGGCTCCTTCGGGGGTGAGCGCTACATAAATATAAAAAAAGGGGGGGGTAGCTATCCGGGGCCCTGTGGACCTCTGGGGCCTTGAATAAAACAAAAAAACAAAAAAAGAAATAAAAAAAGTAAAAAAAGGGGGGGGTTGCCATCCGGGGCCCTGGGCACCTCTGGGCCCTTTAATTAAAAATAAATATATATATATATATATATATATATATATATAAAAAAATAATAATAATTTTTATTAAAAAAAAGGGGGGTTGCCATCCGGGCCCCTGGGGACCTCCAGGCCCCTTACAGGTGTACTGCCTGTACCCTCCTGATGGCGGCCCTTGATGTATGTCTGATTTGTATTTTGTTACTCTCTATTCCAATAGAGCTGGTTGCCTACTTTCTGGTTATTGTGTAACCCCTGATGAAGACATTTATGGTGAAATATGTTGGGAAATAACATCTCACTTGCCCATCAGCATATTTTATATTGGAACTTCAAGCAACCCAAAAAAAAACTACCTGTTTGTAACACAATATATGTTTTTAATATTTTGTTTGTCATGTGATCTTTATAATTCATGATATTTTAAATAAACAATTAAAATCATGGTTATGTTACTATTTTTTTTTTAGCACCGCCATAATCTCACTACTCTCTCCTTCTGTATATTACCTGATTGGGATGAGGTGCGTTTTTTTGTTTCTACTTACCTCCCTTGTACAATTATACCTTATCTGAAGTATTCCAGTAAACGTTAATAGAACATAAACGCATTGGGCCAGATTCAGAAAGATCCGCGGATCTTTCTGCTGGCGTAACGTATCTTATTTACGTTACGCCGGCGCAAGTTTTTCAGGCAAGTGCTTTATTCACAAAGCACT
Source organism: Rana temporaria (assembly GCF_905171775.1). NCBI lineage: Eukaryota > Metazoa > Chordata > Amphibia > Anura > Ranidae > Rana > Rana temporaria. The sequence continues at coordinate 784,684 of NC_053490.1, read as the reverse complement.
TGCCTGTAAAGTTGAGCCGGCGTAGCGTAAATTCCCCGGCGGAATTCAAATTCCGCAGGTAGGGGGCGTGTAACATTTAAATCAAGCGCGTCCCCGCGACGAACGAACTGCGCATGTGCCGGCCGCGACTGAATCCCAGTGCGCATGCTCCAAATGACGTCGGCAATTCGTCATGCTTTCGACGTGAACGTAAATTATGTCCATCCGAACGACTTACGCAAACTATATAAAATTTCAAAACTTGGCGCGGGAACGACGCCCATACTTAACATTAGCTATGCCTCATATAGCAGGGGTAACTATACGCCGGAAAAAGCCGAACGCAAACTACGTAAAAAAAAAAAGCCGGGCGGTCGTTTCTGAATCGGCGTAACTCCTCATTTGCATATTCCTTGCGTAATAATACTGAAGCGCCACCTAGCGGCCGGCCTGGAATTGCAGCCTAAGATCCGACGCTTACACCTGTCGGATCTTAGGCATATCTAGGCGTAACCTGATTCTATGAATCAGTCGCATAGATACGACGGCCGGACTCAGAGATACGACGGCGTATCAGGAGATACGCCGTCGTATCTCTTTTCTGAATCCGGGCCATTGAGTGTTGTCTTATTACTTAACCACTTGTCCACGGGTGGAGGTCATATGACGTCCTCGGGTTTGTGCGGTGATATCTGAATGATGGGGGCAGCTACAGGCATCCTTTAGATATCGCCATCTTCAGCCGGCGATTCTCTGCACGATAAGAACGATCATAGTGGCAGTTCCGCCGCTTGATCGTTCTTATAGGCAGCGGGAGGGGACCTCCCCCCCTCACGCCGACATCCGGTGCTTCTTCCGGCCTTTCCCGTGCCATCGGGGGCCCGGAGAGCGAATCGGTCGGCGCTGCTGGAAAGCATAGAGATGACTGGTGACCAGATGGTCACCAGTCATCTCTATGACCGTCGGAGGCCCAGGCGCGACGTTATGATGTCACGCCCGGTACCCGGAAGTAAACAAAGTCGCAATTGTGGCTGTCGGCATTAGATCAGTGATTTTTTTTTCACCGATTTCATACTTGTAAGCCTGGAGGAGAGATGTGGGGGGAGGGGAAGGCCTTATTGACCCCGCCTCTCTCCATAAAGAGGACCTGTCACACACTATTCCTATTACAAGGGATGTTTACATTCCTTGTAATAGGAATAAAAGTGATCAAAAAAAAGTGTAAAAATAAAAAAAATTAAGTAAAATAAAAATAAAATGTAATGTATTTTTTTAAAACACCCCTGTCCCCGTTATCTTGTGCGCAGAAGCAAACACGCATGCAAGTCCCGCCCACATATGTAAACGCCGTTCAAACCCCACATGTGAGGTATCGCCGCGTACGTTAGAGCGTTGGCAACAATTCTATCACTAGATCTCCTCTGTAACTCGAAAATAGTAACCTGTAAAAAAATTTAAAGCGTCACCTATGGAGATTTTTAAGTACCGAATTTTGGCGCCGTTCCATGAGTGTGCGCAATTTTAAAGTGTGACATGTTAGGTATCTATTTACTCGGCGTAACATCGTCTTTCACATTATACAAAAAAATTGGGCTTTACTGTTTTGCTATTTTTTAATTCATGAAACCGTTTTTTTTTTCCCCTAAAATTATTGCTCAAATACCTTGCGAGAAAAAAAGTTGCAATGACCGCCATTTTGTTCCCTAGGGTGTCTGCTAAAAAAAAATATATATAGGGCCAGATCCACATAGGGAGTACGCCGGCATACTTTCAAATTACCCGCGTTGCATCTTTAGTTTGAATCCTCAAACCAAGATACGACGGCATCTGGGTAAGATCCGACAGCCGTATGGCTTTGTACGCCTTCGGATCGTAGGTGCAATACTTCGGCACCCACTGGGTGGAGTTTGCGTAGTTTTCCGCGTCGGGTATGCAAATTAGCGATTTACGATGATCCACGAACGTACGCGTGGCCGTCGCATTTTCTAACGTCGTCTGTAGTCGGCTTTTTCCGGCGTATAGTTAAAGCTGGTATTATCCGGCGTATAGATAGACGTGCCATGTTAAGTATGACCGTCGTTCCCGCGTCGAAATTTGATTTTTTTTTTTTTGGCGTAAGTCGTCCGTGAAAAGAGATGGACATAACTCACGTCTAAGTTAAAAAAATTACGTCCTAGCGACGTCATTTAGCGCAATGCACGGTGTTAAATTCCGGAATGACGCATGCGCAGTTCATTCGGCGCGGGGACGCGCTTTATTTAAATGAATCACGCCCCCTACCCGCCGATTTGAATTCCACCGCCAGAAATACACTACGCCGCCGTAACTTAAGGCGTGAATTCTTTGAGGATTCGAAGATCCGCCAGGTAAGGTACGGCGGTGTAGCGTATGTCTGATACGCTGCACTGATCCAATTCTCTCTGGATCTGGCCCATAATGTTTGGGGGTTCTAAATAATTTTCTAGCAAAAAAATTGTGATTTTTACATGAAGGAGAGAAGTGCCAGAATAGGCCAAGTGGACAAGTGGTTAAAGGTGCTGCAATGATGTCCGAACCCAGAGTGTCAGGTGGGTTGGAATGTTTACAGGGTCATGGCGATGCAGATGAGCAGGTGGATCGAAGCAGTCGTCAAGGGAGGCTGTGCTACATTTATTTGTAAAATATTTTGAAAAACATTTATCATTTTTCCTTCCACAATTATGTGCCACTTTGTGTTGGTCTTTCACCGAAAAAAACAATAAAATACATTTACGGTTTTGGGTGTAACATGACAAAATGTGGAAAATTTCAAGGTGTATGAATACTTTTTCAAGGCACTGTTACATAGTTACATAGGGCCAGATTCTCGTACTTTTGCGGCGGGCGTAGCGTAAGCCATTTAGACTACGCCGCCGCAACTTACTGGAGCAAGTGCCGTGTTCCTCAAGCACTTGCTTGCGGCGGTGTAGTGTAAAAGGCTTGGCGTATCCCCGCGTAATTCCAAGGGGGCGGCTTGTATTTAAATTAAGCGCGCCCCGTGCCGATCGAACTGCGCATCCGCCGGGCTTAAAATAGCCCAGTACGCATGCTCCAGTTCTCGACGAAAACGTCAATGACGCCGATGTGAGCGTCATTGACGTAAAGTCGTATTCAAGAACGACTTAGGAAAACGACGTACTCGACGGGAAAAGACGACGCGGACCCGACGCCATACTTAACATGGCATACGGCGGACTGGCGTAAGGTTACCCCTGATATAGCAGGGGTAACCTTACGCTTACGCAAACGACGTAAGCGTAAGCAAAAACAAATGAGCATAAGCATAAGCATAAACAAATGAGACCTGAACGTAAACGCCACCTAGCGGCCGGCAGCGAATTACATTTAAGATCCGACAGTGTAAGTGACTTACACCTGTCGGATCTTGGCCGTATCTATGCGAAAATGATTCTAATGCCGCGTACAGACGGTCGTTTTATGCAATGTTAAAAAACGACTGTGATACATTTGCCTATATGTCTCAGTGTACTGCTCCCTGCTAGCCATATGGGTAGAGGTAGAAAGGAATTTCATGTGTGATTCATTCCTCTGACAGGTTATTGACGTGCTAATGTCCCCTCACTATTCTAAAGGTTAATTGATCTATTGTGTTGTGTAAAGAAGATCTGTGTTTACCCTTAAAAGATGTGTATTGTATCATCAGGCTAAATGATTAGAGAAGTAGTATGTTAATTATTCTGATTGCTTCAGTGTAGTAATTAACTCCAGTGATGTCTTTATCTAAAGAAACGTGTCTGCAGGGTCGGCTCCGACTTGTCTCCTATAATCTGTATGGGAAACCCCACTGTGTGAGGGGGGCGTTCCTAACAGGCTGTAACCACATATAAGCTGAGTTTTTGTGTCAATAAAGTGTCTTGGTTCCAGCATCCAGTCTTGACTCATGTGTGGGGAATCCTGTGATGTTCTTGTATGGAGAGGAGGGAATGCTTGACGGGGATATCATACCGATACCGTCACAAATTGGTTGGCAGCAGCGGGATCTTCCCTTCTACTCTCCTTCACACCCGGATTCCAAGCAGACACTGGAAGAACTACTGGAAGGATTGCTAGCAACAAAACCAAGCGGGTCATCATAGAGGAATCAATGGAGATAGACCAGGAGGACGGGATTGCAGCAACGCCAGCAGTACAAGAGATGGAGACACCAGTGATTCAGGAGGAGGAATCGCCAGCCAACAAGCTAATGAGAGAGAAGCTAGCGTGGTTCGGCCCGAACCCAACGCCGGATGTGGTGCTGAAAGTGATGGACATGTTAGTAAACGCAGAACTACAGAAGGCTAAACAAATAAGGGACGCAGAACTACAGTTAAAACTGGCAGCAGTCCAACAAGCAGCCGCACCTTCTCCGAACAGTGAGTACAGCACAGCAGACGCAAGGAAGATTCCGTTTAGCGCTTTTAAAGCTTTTGATGAAAAGGACTGTGAAATTGATAACTACCTGGCGGATTTTGAGCGACAATGTAACCTGCACCGAATAGCTAGAAGAGAGTGGGTTGCAATATTGTCAGGCAAACTGTCAGGCAAAGCTTCTGATGCTTTCCGGACCGTGCCAGATCAGGATATCCATAGCTACGCCAGGGTTAAAGAAGTGCTCCTAGCTCGTTATGCAGTAACCCCAGAGTCCCACCGACAGAAGTTCAGGGACTCACGCAAAACCACGAAAGACTCTTACGCAGAATGGGCATGCCAGCTGTCCCTGTCGGCCTCTAACTGGGTTAACAGCAGCCAGGCCACCACCGCAGAGGACATTTTGCAACTAATGCTCCTGGAGCAATTTTACAATCACATCCAGACGGATGTCAAAGATTGGGTGAGAGATCGCAGGCCCATGACTCTACCAGAGGCCGCGAAGTTGGCGGATGAATATGCGGATACTCGCAAGACAAACCAGGTCACACCATGGGTACAACCTCCACGACCAATGGCGCCCTCACACCCACCAGCCGCTAGATACCAACCTCCTAACAGACCGGTGACATCTAGCCCTCGCTATCCACGCCAGGAGGACAACGAACAACGCTGCTTCCGGTGCAAACAGTTGGGTCACTTCAAGCAGAATTGCCCCATGAATGACAACACCAGGTCAAATTGGTCTCAACCTGGGTACCGCCCACCACCAGCAGCCCATTGTGTAGACTCGGCTTGGGATCCCCAGGAGCGGGGTCGGGAAGAACCATTGGGCACCCCTTACGAAGCCCTCATGGTACAATCTGCTATTACGGACAACAGGGAACACCATTGTCAGCTGGTCATGGGCTCCAGCCCTGAGCCGGAGGGGCTCTGGAGGGAGCTGGGCAGAAAGAGGCACCGCCGGCCATCCTTCAAGAAGAAGAGGTCCTGGAAGTCATATAACCAGCGGACCTGGGAGGAGAAGAAGCGACTGGAGGAGAGGGAGTCGCAGCGGGCGTCCCAGATGCGGGCCGAGATGTTCGCCAAGGGCCCACCGGTGGCCCCTTACACCACCACCCAGTTCCTGATGATGAAGGACCACGTGGAGAGCCTGCAGGACATGAGCAAGCAGGATCTGATCCGTGAGTACATAGAGCTGGAGGAGTGCATAAGCCGCATGGAGGAGGAGAACAACCACCTGAGGTCACAGCAGGCTGACCCCCCCAGGCTCCATGAACTGGAGATGGAGCTGGAGAAGCTCCAAGAGGAGAACCGGCGGCTGCGGAGGGAGCAGGGGGTGGCTGACCTTATGGGGCTCTGAGTCCCCTCTCTCCCCCCCCCCCCGGACTCTGAGCACCAGTGCTACAACAAATATAACTTTTCCTTTTTATGAATCTCCTGTGACTGTCACTTCAGAGCCATAACCTGCCCCCTCCCATAGCGGGACACCTAGACGGCGGCGCACAGACCCATTCGCTGTCTTCACACTGACTTCTGGTGACTTTGCAGATCGCACAAAGACTTGGGGACTGACCGGCGTGTGATCTGACGACCCGGTGACATACCTGAGTCTGAAGCAGTTGTCAAGGGAGGTCAGTCATGCCAAACGGAGTTAACCTCGGACTAAAAGCTCTGAACCCGTCAACCCTACTGGACCAGGGAAGGTCCAACCGGATTTGCCGGAGCAGGGAGCAAAAGGGGGGCCATTGTGATACATTTGCCTATATGTCTCAGTGTACTGCTCCCTGCTAGCCATGTGTGTGTGTTAGAGGTAGAAAGGAATTTCATGTGTGATTCATTCCTCTGACAGGTTATTGACGTGCTAATGTCCCCTCACTATTCTAAACGTTAATTGATCTATTGTGTTGTGTAAAGAAGATCTGTGTTTACCCTTAAAAGATGTGTATTGTATCATGAGGCTAAATGATTAGAGAAGTAGTATGTTAATTATTCTGATTGCTTCAGTGTAGTAATTAACTCCACTGATGTCATTATCTAAAGAAATGTGTCTGCATGGTCGGCTCCGACTTGTCTCCTATAATCTGTATGGGAAACCCCACTGTGTGAGGGGGGCGTTCCTAACAGGCTGTAACCACATATAAGCTGAGTTTTTGTGTCAATAAAGTGTCTTGGTTCCAGCATCCAGTCTTGACTCATGTGTGGGGAATCCTGTGATGTTCTTGTATGGAGAGGAGGGAATGCTTGACGGGGATATCATACCGATACCGTCACAACGACTTTTTGTGTGAAGTAAAAAACTACGTTTTTGAAACTTCAATTTTCAAAGACGAAGTTGCCTACACACCATCGTTTTTCTCACAATGTTCTAGCAAAGCGAGGTTACGTTCCACCACTTTTTCCATTGAAGCTCGCTTCATAAGTAGCTTCTGGGCATGCGCGGGTGTAAAAACGTCGTTTGAAACGTTGTTTTTTGCTACACACGGTCAATTTCTGTGAAGTAAAAAACGAGGTTTTGAAAAACGACACATAAAATTGAAGCATGCTTTAATTTTTTTTGTCGTTTTTTACAAGACATAAAGCGACGTTTTCCCCCACACACGGTCAATGAAATTGACGTTTTTAAAAACTTCGTTTTTTAACATTGCATAAAACGACCGTCTGTACGCGGCATTAGAATCAGTCGCATAGATACGCGGGTCAAAAAACAGAGTTACGACGGAGTTTCCTGAGATACTCCATCGTAACTCTTCTGAGAATCTGGCCCATAGTTAGTCAGGTTGAAAAAAGACACAAGTCCATCCAGTTCAACCATAAAAAAAAATATATAAAATATCGTACAATCCCATATACCCAATTCTATACCCACAGTTGATCCAGAGGAAGGCGAAAAACACCAGCAGAGCATGATCCAATTATCTACAGCAGGGGAAAAAATTCCTTCCTGATCCCCCGAGTGGCAATCGGATTTTCCCCGGATCAACTTTACCTACAAATGTCAGTTCCCAGTAATATTATGTACTAGACATGTGCAATTTGTTTAGTTTCAAATTCGTTTTTTTTACTGAATTTTGAGAAATTCGTTAATTCCGAATTTTCGTATTTCTGAATGTCCAATTTTTTCGGATTTCCCAAATTTCTAATTTCTGAATTTGCAAATTTTCTTATTTCCAAATTTTTCGTACTTTTCGTATTTCCGAATGATTGAATTTTCGAATTTCCGAATTCTCGGATTTCTGAATTTCCGAGTCTCGGAAATTCAGATTTTTTTTAATCTTGAATTTTCAAAATTCAGAATTTCGTAAATTCGAAAATTTGGGGTGTTCGCGGCAAATTCGAACAGCCGCAGAACACCCTGGAAAAGTCTGTGGGAGAAATCTAAAGTGATAATTTTAAAGGCTTATGCCGCGTACACACGGTGGTTTTTCGGCATTAAAAAAAAACATTGTTTTTCAGCATGTCCAAAAAACTATGGGCCAGATTCACGTAGAATGGACTAAAGTTACAACGGCGTAGCGTATCTCATTTACGTTACGCCGCCGCAAGTTTTACGGGCAAGTGCTTGATTCACGGCGTAGCGTAAATCCTCCGGCACAAGCCCGCCTAATTCAAATGATCCAGGTAGGGGGCGTGGATCATTTAAAATAGGCACGTTCTCGCGCCGAACGTACTGCGCATGCGCCGTCCCTAAAAAATTTCCCGACGTGCATTGCGCTAAATGACGTCGCAAGGACGTCATTGGTTTCGACGTGAACGTAAATGGCGTTCCAGCCCTATTCACGGAGGTAAATTTTAAAATTTCGATGCGGGAACGACGGCCATACTTATGCGCCATACTATGCGCCTCATAGACCCAGGGGCAACTTTACGCGTCGCAAATCGTACGTAAACGTCGTAACTTCACTGCGTCGGTCGGGCGTACATTCGGGAATTTGCGTATTTTGCTCATTTGCATACTCGCTCGGGAAAACAACGTCAGCGACACCTAGCGGCGAAAAAAAAAATTGCATTTAAGATCCGACAGCGTAAGAGCCTTACACCTGTCGGATCTAATGGATATCTATGCGTAACTGATTCTAAGAATCAGGCGCATAGATACGACGGGCGGACTCAGAGATACGACGGCGTATCAGGAGATACGCCGGCGTATCTCTTTTGAGAATCTGGCCCTAAGTTTTTCCAACTTCATCATTAAAAATGACGTTGCCCACACACCATCGTTTTTGAAAAATGTTGAACAAAGCGTGGTGACGTACAAAACGTACGACGGCACTCTAAAGGGGAAGTTCTATTCGCCTTTGGGCTGCTTTTAGCTGATTCCTTGTTAGTAAAAGACGATTTGCGCTTTTTTGTCTGGTACAGCGTGATGAATGTGCTATCTCCATTATGAACGCTAGTTTTAGCAGAACGAGCGCTCCCATTTCATAACTCGCTTCTGAGCATGTGCGGGTTTAAGCCCACACATGATCATTTTCTACAAACCGAAAAAACGACATTTCAGAAGCCGAAAAACGATGTGAAGCCCACACACCATCATTTTAAATGACTTTTTTAAAAACATCGTTTTTTTTTTTCATGCCGAAAAACTATCGCATGTGCAAGTTATTGTCATAAAAAGTGTTTGGGGACCCGGGTCCTGCCCCAGGGGAGTGTTTGGGGACCCGGGTCCTGCCCCAGGGGAGTGTTTGGGGACCATGGTCCTGCCCCAGGGGAGTGTTTGGGGACCCGGGTCCTGCCCCAAGGGGATTGTTTGGGGACCCTGGTCCTGCCCCAGGGGAGTGTTTGGGGACCCGGGTCCTGCCCCAGGGGAGTGTTTGGGGACCCGGGTCCTGCCCCAAGGGGAGTGTTTGGGGACCCGGGTCCTGCCCCAGGTGAGTGTTTGGGGACCCTGGTCCTGCCCCAGGGGAGTGTTTGTGGACCCGGGTCCTGCCCCAGGGGAGTGTTTGGGGACCCGGGTCCTGCCCCAGGGGAGTGTTTGGGGACCATGGTCCTGCCCCAGGGGAGTGTTTGGGGACCCGGGTCCTGCCCCAAGGGGATTGTTTGGGGACCCTGGTCCTGCCCCAGGGGAGTGTTTGGGAACCCGGGTCCTGCCCCAGGGGAGTGTTTGGGGACCCGGGTCCTGCCCCAAGGGGAGTGTTTGGGGACCCGGGTCCTGCCCCAGGTGAGTGTTTGGGGACCCTGGTCCTGCCCCAGGGGAGTGTTTGTGGACCCGGGTCCTGCCCCAGGGGAGTGTTTGGGGACCCAGGTCATGCCCCAGGGGAGTGTTTGGGGACCCGGGTCCTGCCCCAGGGGAATGTTTGGGGATCCGGGTCCTGCCCCAAGGGGATTGTTTGGGGACCCGGGTCCTGCCCCAAGGGGATTGTTTGGGGACCCGGGTCCTGCCCCAGGGGAGTGTTTGGGGACCCGGGTCCTGCCCCAGGGGAGTGTTTGGGGACCCGGGTCCTGTCCCAGGGGGTTGTTTGGGGACCCGGGTCATGCCCCAGGGGGTTGTTTGGGGACCCGGGTCCTGCCCCAGGGGAGTGTTTGGGGACCCGGGTCCTGTCCCAGGGGGTTGTTTGGGGACCCGGGTCCTGCCCCAGGGGAGGGTTTGGGGACCCGGGTCCTGTCCCAGGGGGTTGTTTGGGGACCCTGGTCCTGCCCCAGGGGAGTGTTTGGGGACCCGGGTCCTGCCCCAGGGGAGTGTTTGGGGACCCGGGTCCTGCCCCAGGGGAGTGTTTGGGGACCCGGGTCCTGCCCCAGAGGAGTGTTTGGGGACCCGGGTCCTGCCACAGGGGAGTGTTTGGGGACCCGGGTTCTGCCCCAGGGGAGTGTTTGGGGACCCGGGTCCTGCCCCAGGGGAGTGTTTGGGGACCCGGGTCTTGTCCCAGGGGAGTGTTTGGGGACCCGGGTCCTGTCCCAGGGGGTTGTTTGGGGACCCGGACATGTATAAATGCAAAAAAAGATTTTAAAAAACATCATTTTTTTCGGGAGCAGTGATTTTAATAATGCTTAAAGTGAAACAATAAAAGTGAAATATTCCTTTAAATTTCGTACCTAGGGGGGTGTCTATAGTATGCCTGTAAAGCAGCGCTTGGTTCCCATGCTTAGAACTGTCCCTGCACAAAGTGTCATTTCTGAAGGATAAAAAGTCATTTAAATTCACTGCTCCCGAAAAAAATGCAATTTTTAAAACTTATTTTTGCATTGATACATGTCCCCTGGGACAGGACCCGGGTCCCCAAACACTTTTTAGGACAATAACTTGCATATTAACCTTTAAAATTCGCACTTTAGATTTCAAACGTTCGAGTCCCATAGACTTTAATGGGGTTCTAAAGTTCACACAAACTTTTGGTGTGTTCGCATATACTGTAATACTGTATCTATATCTAGCTATCACCCGTTTCTTTGTTTTATCCAATCAAAACAAGGAAACAATTAAAATATATAATTATATTTTTATGTACCGCAAAGTGTAGTTTATTTATATTTAAAAAAGTGATAATATAGGATATAGGACCGTCTGACTGACGAGGTCAGTGACAGCGTTGTGAGGCCAGTCTACGGGGGGAGGGGTCACTGATGTAAGGGGGAGTGACTACAGTAAGGTAAGGGGATGACTGATATAAGATCACTGATATAAAGGTTCCCCCTTATATCAGTCACCCTCCCCCCTTTAACCACTTAAGACCCGGACCACTATGCAGGTTAAGGACCTTGTTCCTTTTGGCGATTCGGCACTGCGTCGATTTAACTGACAATTGCGCGGTCGTGCGACGTGGCTCCTCAAACAAAATTGGCGTCATTTTTTTCCCACAAATAGAGATTTCTTTTGGTGGTATTTGATCACCTCTGCGGTTTTTATTTTTTGCGCTATAAACAAAAATAGAGCGACAATTTTTGAAAAAAAAAAAACAATGGGGTAGATTCAGAAAGCAATTACACCTGCACATCCATAGATACGCAGCGTAATTGCTAAGTAGCGCCGGCGTATCTACTTTCTGTATTCAGAAAGCTAGATACGCAGACTGTAGCCTAAGATACGACTGGCATAAGTCTCTTACACCGTCGTATCTTAGGGTGCAATCTGACGCTGGCCGCTAGGTGGCGCACCCGTAGTATGCAAATTGCATACTCACGCCGATTCACAAATGTACGTGCGGCCGGCACTCGTTTTTTACGTCGTTTGCGTACGTCGTTTTCGCCGTAAGGCTGCTCCTGCTATTAGGAGGCGCAGCCAATGTTAAGTATGGACGTCGTTCCCGCGTCGCGATTTCAAAATTTTACGTTGTTTGCGTAAGTCGTCCGTGAATGGCGCTGGACGTTCACGTCGAAACCAATGACGTCCTTGCGACGTCATTTACCGCAATGCACGTCGGGAAATTTTAGGGACGGAGCATGCGCAGTACGTTCGGCGCGGGAACGCGCCTAATTTAAATGATCCACGCCCCCTACAGGATCATTTGAATTAGGCGCACTTACGCCGGCCCCTTTTACGCTACGCCGCCGCAACTTTACAGGCAAGTGCTTTGTGAATCAAGCACTTGCCCGTTAAACTTGCAGCCACGTAACGTAAATGTCATACGTTACACCGCCGCAGTTTTGCGCGCCCCTACCTGAATCTGGCCCAATTTTTTTAACTTTTTTGCTATAATAAATATCCCCCAAAAAATATATAAAAAAAACAATATTTTTCCCCCCTCAGTTTAGGCCGATACGTATTCTTCTACCTATTTTTGGCAAAAAAAAATCGCAATAAGCGTTTATCGATTGGTTTGCGCAAAAGTTATAGGGGTAGATTCACGTAGGGAGCGCGTATTTGTGTGCGGGCGTAACGTATCCTATTTACGTTACGCCTCCGCAACTTTGACAGGCAAGTGCAGTATTCACAAAGCAAAGTTGCGGCGGCGTAGCGTAAATAGGCCGGCGTAAGCCCGCCTAATTCAAATGTGGAAGATATGGGCGTGTTTTATGTTAATTTATTGTGGCCCCACGTAAATTACGCTTTTTCCGAACGGTACGTGAAAGTATCCCAGTGCGCGTGCTCCAAATTAACCCGCAATAAGCCAATGCTTTCGACGTGAACGTAAATGACGCCCAGCCCTATTCGCGAACGACTTACGCAAATGACGTAATTGACGGAAAATTTGACGCTGGCCCGACGTCCATACTTAACATTGGCTGCGCCTCATATAGCAGGGGTAACTTTACCCTGGAAAAAGCCTTACGTAAACGGCGTATCTGTACTGCGTCGGCCGTTCATGAATAGGCGTATCTTGCTGATTTACATATTTCTAGGCGTAAATCAGCGTACACGCCCCTAGCGGCCAGCGTAAATATGCAGTTAAGATCCGACGGCGTAAGAGACTTACGCCGGTCGTATCTTAATGAAATTCTGGCGTATCTGATTCTTTAAATCAGGCGCCAAGATACGACGCCTCACACTCAGGCCCCATACACACGACAGAGGAACTCGACGTGCTTGGCACGTCGAGTTCCTCGTCGAGTTTTGGGATGAAGCCGCCGAGGAGCTCGGCGGGCCGGCTTCTCCCATAGAAGAACGAGGACAACGAGAAAATAGAGAACATGTTCTCTATTTTCTCGTCGAGTTCCTCGGCGGCTCCATCGAGCCAAAACTGTACAGACGACAGAGATTCTCGGCAGAATCCGGGTTTTGACCGAGTTTCTCGGTGAATTCTGCCGAGAATCTCTGTCGTGTGTACGAGGCCTCAGAGATACAACGGCGTATCTCCTACCTGAATCTGGCCCATAGCATCTACAAATTAGAGGATAGTTTTATGGCATTTTTTATTAATAATTTTTTTTTTTTACTACTAATGGCGGCGATCTGTGATTTTTATCGTGACTGCGACATTGCGGCAGACACATCGGACACTTTTGACACATTTTTGGGACCATTGTCATTTTCACAGCAAAAAGTGCTATAAAAATGCATTGGCCCGGATTCAGGTAGATTTGCGCTTTTTTTTACGGAGGCGCAGGGCAACGTTTTTGCCCTGCGCCCCCGCAAATTTACTGCGCTGCCCTTGATTCACGGACCAGTAGCTCCGTAAATTGCGTGGGCGCGCCGGCAAAATGCCCGGCGTAAGCACGCACAATTTAAATGATCCCGTAGGGGGCGGGAATCATTTAAATTAGGCGCGTTCCCGCGCCGATCGTAGAGCGCATGCTCCGTCGAGAAACTTTCCCGACGTGCATTGCGGCAAATGACGTCGCAAGGACGTCATTTGCTTCAAAGTGAACGTGAATGGCGTCCAGCGCCATTCACGAATCACTTACGCAAACTACGTAAATTTGAAATTTCGCGACGCGGGAACAACAGGTATACGTAACATACGTAAACTGCGTAGGCGGGGCTCGCGTAACGTTGTGAATCGGCGTTAGTATGCAATTTGCATACTATACGCTGAGCACAACGGGAACGCCACCTAGCGGCCATCGCAAGATATCTTAGGCTGCAGTCGGCGTAACGAGGTTCCTGAATCAGGAGCATTCGTTACGCCGGGACATACGTCTATGTGCCCAGCCGTGCCATTCTGTCGGCGTATATCGTCGTGCGGCGGTCCTTAAGTGGTTAACTTAGTGTATTAACTATGTAGACGGTGGTCTGTGGCCAGCAGAGCCCCCCCCCCCTCCACATCAGGGTTCCCAGTGTCCCCCCTACATCAGGGTTCCCAGTGCCCCCCCTTCAATCAGTGTTCTCAGAGTTCCCCTTTACATCACAGTCTGCAGAACTCTACAGACCCCGATGTAATTGAGAACTGTGATGTAAAGGGGGGGCTCTGGTGACCCCCTTATATCAGAGTTCCTCTTTATACCGAAGACTGCACCATTCCCCCCGTACATCATACTCTGTACATCAAAGTTCCTCTTTCACTGTAAGGGGGAATCCTGCAGTCTCTGATGTAAGGGGGAACTCTGTGCTGGGTTATATTACCGTATATACCCGAGTATAAGCCGAGGCCCCTAATTTTACCACAAAGAACTGGGAAAACTTATGGGGCCCGGATTCAGATAGAGATATGACGGCGGATCTCCTGATCCGCTGTCGTATCTCTGAGTTCCGCCCGTCGTATCTATGCGCCTGATTCATAAGAATCAGGTTACGCATAGATCTCCCTAAGATCCGACAGATGTAAGTGACTTACACCGTCGGATCCTAGGCTGCAACCTCCCGCCAGGCCCGCTAGGTGGCGCTTCCTTTTGTATACGCGAGGAATATGCAAATGAGGAGATCCACCGATTCAGAAACGAACGCCCGCCCGTCGCTTTTTTTTTTTTACGTTGCTTGCGTTTGGCTTTTTCCGGCGGATAGTTACCCCTGCTATATGCGGCGTATCCTATGTTAAGTATGGCCGTCGTTCCCGCGCCGAGTTTTGAAATTTTACGTCGTTTGCGTAAGTCGGTCGCATATACGGATGGACGTAATTTACGTTCACGTCGAAACCAATGACGTCCTAGCGACGTCATTTGGAGCAATGCACGCTGGGAAATTTAGCCGGCGGCGCATGCGCAGTTAAATCGGCGCGGGGACGCGCCTGATTTAAATACTACACTCCCCCTAGCCGCGGAATTTGAATTCCGCCGGGGGATTTACGATACGCCGCCGCAAGTTTCGAGGTAAGTGCTTTTTGAATCATGCACTAGCCTCTCAAACTTGCGCCGGCGGATCGTAAATAAGATAGATTACGCAGATCTAAAGATCCACTAATCTATCTGAATCTACCCCAGTGACTCGAGTATAAGCCTAGGGTGAGAATGCAGCAGCCACTGTAAGCAAAAAAGAGGGTCAACAATGCCCATGTGCACGCCTCACTGTGCCCAGCTTTACTGTGCCCATTACCTCACTGTGCCCATTACCTCACTGTGCCCATTATAACCTCACTGTGCCCATTACAACCTCACTGTGCCCATTACAACCTCACTGTGCCCATTACCTCACTGTGCCCATTACCTCACTGTGCCCATTACAACCTCACTGTGCCCATTACCTCACTGTGCCCATTACCTCACTGTGCCCATTACAACCTCACTGTGCCCATTACAACCTCACTGTGCCCATTACAACATCCCTGTGCCCATTACAACATCCCTGTGCCCATTACCTCACTGTGCCCATTGCAACCTCACTGTGCCCATTACCTCACAGTGCCCATTACCTCACGGTGCCCATTACCTCACTGTGCCCATTACAACCTCACTGTGCCCATTACAACCTCACTGTGCCCATTACAACATCATTGTGCCCATTACAACCTCACTGTGCCCATTACCTCACTGTGCCCATTACAACATCACTGTGCCCATTACAACATCACTGTGCCCATTACCTCACTGTGCCCATTGCAACCTCACTGTGCCCATTGCAACCTCACTGTGCCCATTACAACCTCACTGTGCCCATTACAACATCATTGTGCCCATTACAACCTCACTGTGCCCATTACCTCACTGTGCCCATTACAACATCACTGTGCCCATTACAACATCACTGTGCCCATTACCTCACTGTGCCCATTGCAACCTCACTGTGCCCATTGCAACCTCACTGTGCCCATCCTCACTGTGCCCATTATAACCTCACTTTGCCCATTATCTCACTGTGCCCATTACAACCTCCCCACGCCCATGCTCATTGTGCCCGTTACACCCTCACTGTGCCCATTACAACCTCACTGCACCCATTACCTTACTGTGCCCATTATCTCACTGTGCCCGTTACCTCACTGTGCCCATTAAAACCTCACTGTGCCCATTACAACCTCACTGTGCCCATTACAACATTACTGTGCCCATTACCTCACTGTGCCCATTGCAACCTTACTGTGCCCATTACAACATCACTGTGCCCATCCTCACTGTGCCCATTGCAACCTCACTGTGCCCATTGCAACCCCACTGTGCCCATTGCAACCTCACTGTGCCCATTACAACCTCACTGTGCCCATTACAACCTCACTGTGCCCATTACCTCACTGTGCCCATTACAACCTCACTGTGCCCATTACAACCTCACTGTGCCCATTACAACCTCACTGTGCCCATTACCTCACTGTGCCCATTACCTCACTGTGCCCATCCTCACTGTGCCCATTACCTCACTGTGCCCATCCTCACTGTGCCCATTATCTCACTGTGCTCATTACCTCACTGTGCTCATTACAACCTCACTGTGCCCATTGCAGCTTACCTGAAATTCTTGACAGGCTGCGCTACGGGCGTCCAATTTTTTAAAACTCGCAGCTTCCTCCTGGTCCCGCCCCGTTCTGTGATAGGCGTTTGACACCGTGTCCAGTGTTCCACCAATCACGGACGTTCTTTCATTCTCGGACAAGAGAAGGTCCATGATAGGCGGAACACTGAACTGTCAAACGCCTATCACAGAACAGGGGCGGGACCAGGAGGAGGCCGCAAGTTTTAAAAAATGGACGCCCAAGGTACAATGACTCGAGCCGAGGGGGGGGGTATTTCCAGGCCTAAAAAAAGGTGCCGAAAAACTCGGCTTATACTCGAGTATATACGGTCACCTGACCTTCACGTGATCGGAGAAATATGGGGCCAGATTCACAGAAGAAGTACGCCGGAGTATCTACTGATATCTGCTGATACTCCGGCGTATTTTCAAATTTCCCGTGTCGTATCTTTATTTGTAATTCACAAACAAGATACGACGGCATTTGGCTAAGAACCGACAGGCTTACGGCTTCGTACGCCTTCGGATCTTAGGCTGCAATACTACGGCCGCCGCTGGGTGGAGTTTGCGTCGTTTTCCAGCGTCGGGTATGCAAATTAGCTTTTACGGCAATCCACGAAGCTACTCGCGTGCGTTACGTCATCGCAAGTCGTTTTTTCCCGTCGCAAAGTTAAGCCTGCTTTTTCATGGCTTAACTTTACACCAGCCATGTTAAAGTATGGCCGTCGTTCCCGCGTCGAATTTTAAATGTTTTTTTTTCAGCGTAAGTACGTTACGCATGTCGCCATTCACAAACACGTCGGGGCGCCGTAATTTCGCGCAAAGCACGTCGGGAAATTTACTAACGGAGCATGCGCAGAACGTTCGGCGCGGGAGCGCGCCTAATATAAATGGTACACGCCCCATTTGAATTAGGCGGGCTTGCGCCGGACGGCTTTACGTTACACCGCCGCAAGTTTACACGCAAGTGCTTGGTGAATCAGGCACTTGCGCTGAAAACTTGCAGGGGTGTAACGTAAAGACGATACGTTACGCCGCCGCGATTCTTTCTGAATCTGGCCCATGGTTTTTGACTTTTGTTATAAATGTAACATATTGCTGATCACCCTAGCTATACGTTTGTAGCTTAAATATTGGGGCAGATTCAGGTACGAATTGCGCATTTCTTACGGAGGCGCAGCGTACCGTTTTAACACTGCGCCTCCGTAAATTAACTGCGCTACGCTTCATTCATGAAGCAGTAGCTACGTAATTTGCGCGGGCGCTCCTTAAAAATGCCCGGCGTAAGGGCGCGTAATTTAAATGATCCCGTAGGGGGCGTGGATCATTTAAATTAGGCGCGTTCCCACGCCGAACGTAGTGCGCATGCTCCGTCGGGAAACTTTCCCGACGTGCATTGCGGCAAATGATGTCGCAAGGACGTCATTTGCTTTAACGTGAACGTACATGGCGTCCAGCGCCATTCACGATTCACTTACGCAAACAACGTAATTTTTTAAAATCGCGACGCGGGAACGACGGGTATACTTAGCATTGGCTGCCCCTGCTAATAGCAGGAGCAGCCTTACGCGGAACCCGACGAACGCAAACAACGTAAAATGCGTACGCAGGGCTCGCGTAGGGTTGTGAATCGGTGTTAGTATGCAATTTGCATACTCTACGCTGACCACTACGGGAACGCCACCTAGCGGCCTGCGTAAGAATGCAGCCTAAGATACGACGGCGTAAGAGCCTTATGCCAGTCATTTCTTAGGCTGCAGTCGGCGTATCGAGCTTCCTGAATCAGGAGCAGTCGATACGCCGGCGCAACTAAGCAATTGCGCTGCGTAACTATGGTTACGCAGACGCAATTGCTTGTTGAATCTACCCCATTGATATTTGCACTGTTTTGCTGCCATTTTATGTCCTTTTTTGTGGTCCCGTCAGCAAATTGCATGATTTTTGTCAGTAAAAAATTGGTGCGCTTTGTAAATTTTGGGACCTCCCCTCTGTAGATTTCACTTTGGGGGTTGGCAACACTGCCAGATCCGAGGCTGGTTGGGAGCGGGAAGGGTTATATATGGGTTGTTCCTGCAGCTTATTGGACTTTCTTCATCTGAAAAAAAAAAACCGATCGTGTGTGGGCCCCGTCGGACTTTTCTCCATCGGTGTAAAGAAAAAAATAGAACATGTTTTACATTTTTCCGATGCGAAATTCTAGGGCTGCAACGGATCACAGGTGATCCGTGATTCGAACGGGTCACCCCCTTCGGATCGGCACACACTGTGATCCGCGGATTGCCGCGGCTCCGGAGCTAGGCTGAAGCCGCGGCCTTTCCTAATGTTATGTCCGCGGCTCCGGAGCTAGGCCAAAGCCGCGGCCTTTCCTAACGTTATGTCCGCGGCTTCGGCCTAGGGACACCCTCCCTTCCCAAAAATCATCTTGTGCTGTAAACAATCACAGCACAGTGATTGGACACAAGAGGCGGGATTTATGATTTCTCCAATCACAAGCAGGGGGGGGGGATTGTGCTCCTCCAGGCATTCCCGGGCAGGACAAGTACTGTCAGTGAGTAAAGCGATGATGTGGCGGCCTTTTTTGGGGGCATCAGATTGGCCCGGGGGGGGGGGGGGGGGTGGCTGTATCAGTTTCATTGCGGGACACTGTATTGTCCTGGAATGAAGGTGCCCGGGACAGACCTGCAAAATGCGGGACTGTCTCGGGCAATCTGGGACATGTGGTCACCCTACTTCGGCCTACCTCCGGAGCCATGGCTATAACGTTAGGAAAGGCCGCGGCTTCGGCCTAGCTCTGGAAGCATCGGCCATCTTGGTACACCCGGCAGCAGCCCTCCTCCTCTGTTTACACCCACAGAGGAGAAGGAGCCAGCACTCGGACACACCGCTGGAACGGAAGTGACTCAGTACTACCTGAGGGGGGGTTTGTCTTGCCTGAGGGGGGGCTGTCTTGCCTGAGAGGGGGGTTGTCTTGCCTGAGGGGGGGCTGTCTTGCCTGAGGGGGGGGCTGTCTTGCCTGAGAGGGGGGGTTGTCTTGCCTGAGGGGGGGCTGTCTTGCCTGAGGGGGGGGGGGCTGTCTTGCCTGAGGGTATGTGGATATTGCAGTGGGGGGGGATGTGGATATTACAGTGGGGGGGAGATGTAGATAATACAGTGGGGGGAGATGTGGATATTACAGTGGGGGGGGGAGAGATGTGGATATTACAGTGGGGGGGGGAGATGTGGATATTACAGTGGGGGGGGATGTGGATATTACAGTGGGGGGGAGAGATGTGGATATTACAGTGGGGGGGAGAGATGTGGATATTACAGTGGGGGAGGGAGATGTGGATATTACAGTGGGGGGAGAGAGATGTGGATATTACAGTGGGGGGGATGTGGATATTACAGTGGGGGGGGATGTGGATATTACAGTGGGGGGGGGGGAGATGTGGATATTACAGTGGGGGGGGTGTGGATATTACAGTGGGGGGGATGTGGATATTACAGTGGGGGGGATGTGGATATTACAGTGGGGGGGGGAGAGATGTGGATATTACAGTGGGGGGGGATGTGGATATTACAGTGGGGGGGATGTGGATATTACAGTGGGGGGGATATGGATATTACAGTGGAGAGATGTGGATATTACAGTGGGGGGGGGGAGAGATGTGGATATTACAGTGGGGGGGGGGAGATGTGGATATTACAGTGGGGGGAGAGATGTGGATATTACAGTGGGGGGGGGGATGTGGATATTACAGTGGGGGGGGGATGTGGATATTACAGTGGGGGGGAGAGATGTGGATATTACAGTGGGGGAGGGAGATGTGGATATTACAGTGGGGGGGAGAGAGATGTGGATATTAAAGTGGGGGGATGTGGATATTACAGTGGGGGGGATGTGGATATTACAGTGGGGGGGATGTGGATATTACAGTGGGGGGGGAGATGTGGATATTACAGTGGGGGGGGGGGGTGTGGATATTACAGTGGGGGGGATGTGGATATTACAGTGGGGGATGTGGATATTACAGTGGGGGGGGGGAGAGATGTGGATATTACAGTGGGGGGGGATGTGGATATTACAGTGGGGGGGGGATGTGGATATTACAGTGGGGGGGGGATATGGATATTACAGTGGAGAGATGTGGATATTACAGTGGGGGGGGGGGAGATGTGGATATTACAG
>NC_053490.1:744076-763758 GCF_905171775.1 Rana temporaria | reverse complement strand
TGACTTCCTGGATTTCAGCTTTGCATATCTCGCACATGCTCAGTGCACAAGCAATGTAATAGGTTTCAGTCAGGTTTGCAAGGACTACTGGGAAACATGATGCCTATCCCAGAAACCCTTGCAAATAGCCTTGTGACTAATAGCCTAGGCAAATAAGGAGGAGGAAGTAATGAAGGACTACAAAATAAAGGTATTTACAAGCAACAAATTAAATAAAAATTGTCCATTCTGAACACTATGAGATTAGGGCATGCAGCACAGACAAACATAAAAAAATGGGTGGAACTCCACTTTAAAAAGGAACTTTTTCTTTTTAGATTTGGATGGAGTAGGGAAGAGGCTTCAAATGTTTCATTATGTTGTTTTTTTTTTATTTTTATGTCCTGACTGAGAAATGTTCTCCTCACTTCCTGTCATCTCAGCAGGAGAGGAAGTGAGCAGAATCCTCCCAGTGGGGCATAACTTTACGCCCGACGTATGACTGTACGCGCACTGTGTTGGGCGCACGTACGTTCGTGAATCGCCGTATCTCCCTCATTTGAATAGAAAATCAATGGGAGCGCCACATGCGTCCAGCGTAAATATGCGCCCACTCTACGACGGCGTAGGCAAGTTACGTCAGTGGGATGAAGCCTATTTTTAGGCGGATCTTAGTTTGTGAGTCCGGTGCATAGATACGACGTCGCAAACAGCAATAACTCAACTGAGGTGCTAACCCTTCTTCTTTTTCCATTTTAAACCTGTCTTGGTCGGCGCTCCGCTTTAATATTATATTAACCACTTAACCCCCGGAACCATATTGCTGCCCAAAGACCAGCGCACTTTTTGCGATTCGGGACTGCGTCGCTTTAACAGACAATTGCGCGGTTGTGCCACGTGGCTCCCAAACAAAATTGGCGTCCTTTTTTCCCCACAAATAGAGCTTTCTTTTGGTGGTATTTGATCACCTCTGCGGTTTTTATTTTTTGCGCTATAAACAAAAATAGAGCGACAATTTTGAAAAAAAATGCAATATTTTTTTACTTTTTGCTGTAATAAATATCCCCCAAAAACATATATCTAAAAAAATAGTTTTCCTCAGTTTAGGCCGATACGTATTCTTCTACCTATTTTTGGTAAAAAAAAAATTGCAATAAGCGTTTATCGATTGGTTTGCGCAAAATTTATAGCGTTTTACAAAATAGGGGATAGTTTTATTGCATTTTTATTAATTATTTATTTTTTTACTACTATTGGCAGCGATCAGCGATTTTTTTCGTGGACTGCGACATTATGGCGGACACTTCGGACAATTTTGACACATTTTTGGGACCAATGTCATTTTCACAGCAAAAAATGCATTTAAATTGCATTCTTTATTGTGAAAATGACAGTTGCAAGTTTGGGAGTTAACCACAGGGGGCGCTTGTAGGAGTTAGTGTTCACCTAGTGTGTGTTACAACTGTAGGGGGGTGTGGCTGTAGGACTGACCGTCATCGATCGAGTATCCCTTTATAAAAGGGATGGACTCGATCGATACGCCGCCACAGTGATCGCGATTGAACATGGACATGGGGAAGCGATTGGACATGGGGAGGCGATTGAACACGGACATGGGGAGGCGATTGGACATGGGGAGGCGATTGAACACGGACATGGAGGAAGCGATTGGAATGGGGAGGCGATTGAACACGGACATGGGAGGCGATTGAACATGGACATGGGGAAGCGATTGAACATGGACATGGGGAAGCGATTGAACATGGACATGGGGAGGCGATTGAACATGGACATGGGGAAGCGATTGGACATGGGGAAGCGATTGAACACGGACATGGGGGAAGCGATTGAACATGGACATGGGAAGCGATTGAAACGGACATGGGGAAGCGATTGGACATGGGGAAGCGATTGAACACGGATATGGGGAAGCGATTGAACACAGACATGGGGGAGGCGATTTGAACACAGGACATGGGGAAGCGATTGAACTCTGACATGGGAGGAAGCGACTTGAACACGGACATGGGGAAGCGATTGAACACGGACATGGGGAAGCGATTGAACACGGACATGGGGGAAGCGATTGAACACGGACATGGGGAGGCGATTGAACACGGACATAGGGGAGGCGATTGAACACGGACATGGGGAGGCGATTGAACATGGACATGGGAGGCGATTGGACATGGGGAGGCGATTGAACACGGACATGGGGAAGCGATTGGACATGGGGAGGCGATTGAACACGGACATGGGGAAGCGATTGAACATGGACATGGGGAAGCGATTGAACATGGACATGGGGAAGCGATTGAACACAGACATGGGGAGGCGATTGAACACGGACATGGGGAAGCGATTGGACATGGGGAAGCGATTGAACACGGACATGGGGAAGCGATTGAAACATGGACATGGGGAAGCGATTGAACACGGACATGGGGAAGCGATTGGACATTAGGAAGCGATTGAACACGGACATGGGGAAGCGATTGAACACGGACATGGGGAAGCGATTGAACACAGACATGGGGAAGCGATTGAACACGGACATGGGGAGGCGATTGAACACGGACATGGGGAGGCGATTGAACACGGACATGGGGAGGCGATTGAACACGGACATGGGGAAGCGATTTGAACACGGACATGGGGAGGCGATTTTGAAACACGGACATGGGGAGCGCGATTTGAACACGGACATGGGGAGGCGATTTGAACACGGACCATGGGGAAGCGATGAACACGGACATGGCTGGAAGCGATTGAACACGGACATGGGGAAGCGAATTGAACACGAGACATGGGAAGGCGAACTTGAACACGGACGATGGGGACAGCGATTTGAACATGGACAGGCGATCGAACACGGACATGAGAGAAGCGATTGAACACAGACCATGGGGAGGCGATTGAACAAGGACATGGGAAGGCGAATTGGATGCCTGGGGAAGCGATTGAACATGGACATGGGGAGCGACTTGGACATGGGGAAGCGATTGAACACAGACATGGGGAGGCGATTGAACATGGACATGGGGAAGCGATTGAACACAGACATGGGGAGGCGGATTGAACATGGACATGGGGAAGCGATTGAACCACAGACATGGGAAGCGATCTGAACACGGACATGGGGAAGCGATTGAAACATGGACAATGGGGAAGCGATTGAACATGGACATGGGGAGGCGAATGGACACGGACATGGGGAGGCGATTGAACACGGACATGGGAAGCGATTGAACACGGACATGGGGAAGCGATTGAACACGGACATGGGGAAGCGATTGGGACATGGGGAAGCGATTGAACACGGACATGGGAAGCGATTGAACACAGGACATGGGGAGGCGAATGAACATGGACATGGGGAAGCGATTGAACACAGACATGGGGAGGCGATTGAACATGGACATGGGAGGAAGCGATCTGAACATGGACATGGGGAAGCGATTGAACATGGACATGGGGAAAGCGATTGAACATGGACATGGGGAAGCGAATTTGAACATGGACATGGGCGAAACGCATTGAACACGGACATGGAGAAGCGATTGGACATGGGGAAACGATTGAAACCGGACATGGGAAGCGATTGAACATGGACATGGGAAGCGATTGAACATGGACATGGGGGAAGCGATTGAACACGGACATGGGGAGGCGATTGAACATGGACATGGGGAAGCGATTGAACACGGACATGGGGAAGCGATTGAACATGGACATGGGGAAGCGATTGAACACGGACATGGGGAAGCGATTGAACATGGACATGGGGAAACGATTGAACACGGACATGGGGAAGCGATTGGACATGGGGAAGCGATTGAACATGGACATGAGGAAGCGATTGAACATGGACATGGGGAAGCGATTGAACACGGACATGGGGAAGCGATTGAACACGGACATGGGGAAGCGATTGAACATGGACATGGGGAAGCGATTGAACATGGACATGGGGAAGCGATTGGACACGGACATGGGGAAGCGATTGAACACGGACATGGGGAAGCGATTGAACACGGACATGGGGAAGCGATTGAACACGGACATGGGGAAGCGATTGAACATGGACATGGGGAAGCGATTGAACACGGACATGGGGAGGCGATTGGACATGGGGAATCGATTGGACATGGGGAAGCGATTGAACACGGACATGGGGGAAGCGATATTGAACACGGACATGGGGAAGCGATTGGACACGGACATGGGGAAGCGATTGAACACGGACATGGGGAGGCGATTGAACACGGACATGGGGAAGCGATTGAACACGGACATGGGGAAGCGATTGAACACAGACATGGGGAGGCGATTGAACATGGACATGGGGGGAAGCGATTGGACATCGGGAAGCGATTGAACACTGGACATGGGGAAGCGATTGACATGGGGAGGCGACGATTGAACATGGACATGGGGAAAGCGATTGAACATGGACATGGGGAAGCGATTGGACATGGGAAGCAATTGGACATGGGAAGCGATTGAACACAGACATGGGGAGGCGATTGAACATGGACATGGGGAAGCGATGAACACAGACATGGTGGAGGCGATTGAACAGGACATGGGGAAGCGATTGAACACAGGACATGGGACGCAGATTGAACACGGACATGGGGAAGCGATTGGACATGGGGAAGCGATTGAACATGGGGAAGCGATTGAACACGGACATGGGGAAGCGATTGGACATGGGGAAGCGATTGAACACGGACATGGGGAAGCGATTGAACACGGACATGGGGAAGCGATTGGACATGGGGAAGCGATTGAACACGGACATGGGGAAGCGAATTGA
Source organism: Rana temporaria (assembly GCF_905171775.1). Lineage (NCBI taxonomy): Eukaryota > Metazoa > Chordata > Amphibia > Anura > Ranidae > Rana > Rana temporaria. The sequence continues at coordinate 758,960 of NC_053490.1, read as the reverse complement.
CATGGAAGAAGCGATTGAACACTGCACATGGGGAAGCGATTGAACTCGCACATGGGGAAGCGATTGAACACGGATATTGGGAAGCGATTGAACACGGATATGGGGAAGGATGGGACATGGACATGGGGAAGCGACTTGACATGGGGAGGCGATTGAACACTGGACATGGGGAAGCGATAGAACATTTGGGACATGAGTGGAAACGAACACGGCATGGGGAATCGATGGAAATGGGGAAGCGATTGGACACGGACATGGGGAAGCGATTGAACACGGACATGGGGAATCGATTGGACATGGGGGAAGCGATTGAACATGGACATGGGGAAGCGATTGAACACGGACATGGGGAGGCGATTGGACATGGGGAATCGATTGGACATGGGGAATCGATTGGACATGGGGAAGCGAATGGACATGGGGAAGCGATTGGACACGGACATGGGGAAGCGATTGGACACGGACATGGGGAAGCGATTGGACACGCACATGGGGAAGCGATTGAACACGCACATGGGGAAGCGATTGAACACGCACATGGGGAAGCGATTGAACACGCACATGGGGAAGCGATTGAACATGGACAGGCGATTGAACATGGACATGGGGAAGCGATTGAACACGGACATGGGAAGCGATTGAACACGGACATGGGGAGGCGATTGAACACGGACAGGCGATTGAACATGGACATGGGGAAGCGATTGAACACGGACATGGGGAAGCGATTGGACACGGACATGGGGAAGCGATTGAACACGGACATGGGGAGGCGATTGAACACGGACATGGGGAAGCGATTGAACACGGACATGGGAGAAGCGATTGAACACGGACATGGGAAGCGATTGAACACGGACATGGGGAAGCGATTGAACACGGACATGGGGAAGCGATTGAACACGGACATGGGGAAGCGATTGAACACGGACATGGGGAAGTCGATTGAACACGGACATGGTGGGAAGCGATTCGAACACGGACATGGGGGAAGCGATTAACACGGACATGGGAAGCGAATTGAACACGGACATGGGGAAGCGATTGAACACGGACATGGGAAGCGATTGAACACGGACGTGGGGAAGCGATTGAACACGGACATGGGAAGCGATTGAACACGGACATGGGGAAGCGGATTGAACACGGACATGGGGAAGCGATTGACAGACATGGGGAAGCGAATTGAACACGGACATGGGGAAGCGATTGGACATGGAGAAGCGATTGAACACGCACATGGGGAAGCGATTGAACACGCACATGGGGAAGCGATTGAACACGGATATGGGGAAGCGATTGAACACGGATATGGGGAAGCGATTGGACATGGACATGGGGAAGCGATTGAACACGGACATGGGGAGGCGATTGGACATGGGGAGGCGATTGAACACGGACATGGGGAAGCGATTGAACACGGACATGGGGAGGCGATTGGACATGGGGAGGCGATTGAACACGGACATGGGGAGGCGATTGAACACGGACATGGGGAGGCGATTGAACACGGACATGGGGAGGCGATTGGACATGGGGAGGCGATTGAACACGGACATGGGGAGGCGATTGAACACGGACATGGGGAGGCGATTGGACATGGACATGGGGAGGCGATTGAACACGGACATGGGGAGGCGATTGAACACGGACATGGGGAGGCGATTGAACACGGACATGGGGAGGCGATTGAACACGGACACGGGGAAGCGATTGAACACGGACATGGGGAAGCGATTGAACACGGACATGGGGAAGCGATTGAACACGGACATGGGGAAGCGATTGAACACGGACATGGGGAGGCGATTGAACACGGACATGGGCATGGACATGGCGATTGAACACGGACATGGGGAAGCGATTGAACACGGACATGGGGAAGCGATTGAACACGGACATGGGGAAGCGATTGAACATGGACATGGGGGAAGCGATTGAACACGGACATGGGGAAGCGATTGACACGGACATGGGAAGCGATTGAACACGGACATGGGGAAGCGATTGAACACGGACATGGGGAAGCGATTGAACACGGACATGGGGAAGCGATTGAACACGGACATGGGGAAGCGATTGAACACGGACATGGGGAAGCGATTGGACACGGACATGGGGAAGGCGATTGAACACGGACATGGGGAGGCGATTGAACACGGACATGGGGAAGCGATTGAACACGGACATGGGGAAGCGATTGACACGGAATGGGGGACGCGATTGAACACGGACATGGGGAAGCGATTGAAACACGGACATGGGGAAGCGATTGAACACGGACATGGGGAAGCGAATTGAACACGGACATGGGGAGGCGATTGAACACGGACATGGGAAGCGATTGAACACGGACATGGGAAGCGATTGAACACGGACATGGGGAGGCGATTGAACACGGACATGGGGAGGCGATTGAACATGGACATGGGAAGCGATTGAACACGGACATGGGGAAGCGACTTGAACACGGACATGGGAAGCGATTGAACAGGACATGGGGAAGCGATTGAACACGGACATGGGGAAGCGATTGAACACGGACATGGGAAGCGATTGAACACGGACATGGGGAAGCGATTGAACTCGGACATGGGGAAGCGATTGAACACGGACATGGGGGGAAGCGAATTGACACGGGACATGGAGGAAGCGATTGAACACGGACATGGGAAGCGATTGAACACGGACATGGGGAAGCGATTGAACAGGACATGGGGAAGCGATTGAACACGGACATGGGGAAGCGATTGAACAGGACATGGAAGCGGATTGAACGGACATGGGGAAGCGATTGAACACGGACATGGGAAGCGATTGAACACGGACATGGGGAGGCGATTGAACACGGACATGGGGAAGCGATTGAACACGGACATGGGGAAGCGATTGAACACGGACATGGGGAAGCGATTGAACACGGACATGGGGAGGCGATTGAACATGGACATGGGGAAGCGATTGAACACGGACATGGGGAAGCGATTGAACACAGACATGGGGAGGCGATTGAACATGGACATGGGGAAGCGATTGGACATGGGGAAGCGATTGAACATGGACATGGGGAAGCGATTGGACATGGGGAGGCGATTGAACATGGACATGGGGAAGCGATTGAACATGGACATGGGGAAGCGATTGGACATGGGGAAGCGATTGAACACGGACATGGGGAAGCGATTGGACACGGACATGGGGAAGCGATTGAACACGGGGAAGCGATTGAACATGGGGAAGCGATTGGACATGGGGAGGCGATTGAACAAGGACATGGGGAAGCGATTGAACACGACATGGGGATGCGATTGAACACGGACATGGGGAAGCGATTGAACACGGACATGGGGGAAGCGATTGAACACGGACATGGGGAAGCGATTTGAACACGGACATGGGGAAGCGATTGAACCACTGGACATGGGGATGCGATTGAACACGGACATGGGGAAGGCGATTGGACATGAGGACGCGATTGAACACGGACATGGGAAGCGATTGAACACGGACATGGGGAAGCGATTGGACATGGGGAAGCGATTGAACACGGACATGGGGAAGCGATTGAACAAGGACATGGGGAAGCGATTGAACACGGACATGGGGAAGCGATTGAACACGGACATGGGGAGGCGATTGAACACGGACATGGGGAAGCGATTGAACACGGACATGGGGAGGCGATTGAACACGGACATGGGGAAGCGATTGAACACGGACATGGGGAAGCGATTGAACACGGACATGGGGAAGCGATTGAACACGGACATGGGGAAGCGATTGAACATGGACATGGGGAAGCGATTGAACACGACATGGGGAAGCGATTGAACATGGACATGGGGAAGCGATTGAACACGGACATGGGGAAGCGATTGACATGGGGAAACGATTGAACATGGACATGAGGAAGCGATTGAACATGGACATGGGGAAGCGATTGAACACGGACATGGGGAAACGATTGAACACGGACATGGGGAAGCGATTGAACACAGACATGGGGAAGCGATTGAACACGGACATGGGGAGGCGATTGGACATGGGGAATCGATTGGACATGGGGAATCGATTGGACATGGGAAGCGATTGGACACGGACATGGGGAAGCGATTGGACACGGACATGGGGAAGCGATTGAACACGCACATGGGGAAGCGATTGAACACGCACATGGGGAAGCGATTGAACACGCACATGGGGAAGCGATTGAACATGGACAGGCGATTGAACATGGACATGGGGAAGCGATTGAACACGGACATGGGGAAGCGATTGAACACGGACATGGGGAAGCGATTGAACACGGACATGGGGAAGCGATTGAACACGGACATGGGGAAGCGATTGAACACGGACATGGGGAAGCGATTGAACACGGACATGGGGAGCGATTGAACACGGACATGGGGAGGCGATTGAACACGGACATGGGGAAGCGATTGAACACGGACATGGGGAAGCGATTGAACACGGACATGGGGAAGCGATTGAACACGGACATGGGGAAGCGATTGAAGAAAATGAGACAATAATCCAACGTTATATATTGACAGCCGTGTATGATGAGGGGAAGGAAAAAAAATGATACTCACTGATTGGATCAGATTTTAATAAAACTGTAAACTGCTTTCCGAAGTAACTTCAGACGTCAACGCTGAAAATAAACTCAACCAAACGCTCTGATTGTGTCTCAGAATTCTGTCGCCAACAAAGAGAAAGAGAAAAGATTCACTTTTTTGTTTTACTTTAATATCACACATAACAAATTACAATGAATGGGTTCTGTATTTTAGGGGGGGGGTCTGCACTGTAGTGGTAAGTCTGTATTGTAGGGGGGGTCTGTATTGTAGGGGGGTCTGCACTGTAGTGGTAAGTCTGTATTGTAGGGGGGGTCTGTATTGTAGGGGGGGTCTGCACTGTAGTGGTAAGTCTGTATTGTAGGGGGGTCTGCACTGTAGTGGTAAGTCTGTATTGTAGGGGGGTCTGCACTGTAGTGGTAAGTCTGTATTGTAGGGGGGTCTGCACTGTAGTGGTAAGTCTGTATTGTAGGGGGGTCTGCACTGTAGTGGTAAGTCTGTATTGTAGGGGGGGTCTGTATTGTAGGGGGGTCTGCACTGTAGTGGTAAGTCTGTATTGTAGGGGGGGTCTGTAGTGGGGTTTGTATTGTAGGGAGGGGTCTGCACTGTCCAGAGGTGCAGTCTAATGTAAATGGGTGCAGCTTAATGTAAAGGGGTTCAGAGCTGTGGGGGTCTGTGTAATGTAAAAGGGTCCAGTGGTGCAGGGTGCTGTGTAATGTAAAGGGGTCCAGAGGTGCAGGGTGCTGTGTAATGTAAAGAGGTCCAGAGGTGCAGGGTGCTGTGTAATGTAAAGGGGTCCAGAGGTGCAGGGTGCTGTGTAATGTAAAGGGGTCCAGAGGTGCAGGGTGCTGTGTAATGTAAAGGGGTCCAGAGGTGTGGGGTGCTGTGTAATGTAAAGGGGTCCAGAGGTGCAGGGTGCTGTGTAATGTAAAGGGGTCCAGAGGTGCAGGGTGCTGTGTAATGTAAAGGGGTCCAGTGATGCAGGGTGCTGTGTAATGTAAAGGGGTCCAGAGGTGCAGTTGTGGAGAGGGGTACACAGTAGTGACAAAGAGATATTGAAGGATGCAGGGGACGCAGTGGGGTGTTTTTACATTTTACCATGGGGGGGGGAGATATAGGATCCGCCCCGGGTGCCAAAAGCTCTAGGTATGCCCCTGAGTGGGAGGAATAGTGCCCCATCATTGGTGTCAGTGGGAGGAATAGTGTCCACATCATTGGTGTCAGTGGGAGGAATAGTGTCCCATCATTGGTGTCAGTGGAGGGAATAGTGTCACAATCATTGGTGTCAGTGGGAGGAATAGTGTCCCATCATTGGTGTCAGTGGGAGGAATAGTGTCCCATCATTGGTGTCAGTGGGAGGAATAGTGTCCCATCATTGGTGTCAGTGGAGGAATAGTGTCTCATCATTGGTGTCAGTGGGAGGAATAGTGTCCCATCATTGGTGTCAGTGGGAGGAATAGTGTCCCATCATTGGTGTCAGTGGGAGGAATAGTGTCCCATCATTGGTGTCAGTGGGAGGAATAGTGTCCCCATCATTGGTGTCAGTGGAGGAATAGTGTCTCATCATTGGAGTCAGTGGGAGGAATAGTGTCCCATCATTGGTGTCAGTGGAGGAATAGTGTCCCATCATTGGTGTCAGTGGGAGGAATAGTGTCACATCATTGGTGTCAGTGGGAGGAATAGTGTCCCATCATTGGTGTCAGTGGGAGGAATAGTGTCCACATCACTTGGTGTCAGTGGGAGGGAATAGTGTCACATCATGGTGTCAGTGGGAGGAATAGTGTCACATCATTGGTGTCAGTGGGAGGAATAGTGTCCCATCACTGGTGTCAGTGGGAGGAATAGAAAAAAAAACTGAAAAAAGCAAAAAACGAAGTAAAACTAAAGAGTCCTGGGGCTGAAGGGGAGGTTCACCCTAAAAACTACTTTTTTTTTATTACACTGGCCCCCCACATTACAATACGATTAAGGCTATTATTTTTTTTTTGATGCTGTACGTACCTTTGTACAGCATATTCACCCGTGGCATCCGGCTTGCGAGTCCCGCGGGAGTGGGCGTTCCTAACATGTCTGGTGATTGACGGTTTGAGCAAAAACGAGTTCCCCCCCGTCGCATAAGCCGCGTCACGGTTGGCGAAAGGAGCCGAACGGCGAGTCGGCGCCATACTGCGCATCGCCGTTCGGCTCCTTTCGCCAATCGTGACGCGGCTTACGCGACGGGGGGGGGGGAGCTCGTTTTTGCTCAAAACGTCAATCACAGACATGTTAGGAACGCCCACTCCCGCGGGACTCGCAAGCCGGATGCCACGGGTGAATATGCTGTACATACAGCATCAAAAAAAATAATAATAGCCTTAATCGTATTGTAATGTGGGGGGGCAATCTAATAATAAAAAAAATTAGTTTTTAGGGTGAACCACCCCTTTAATGACATAGAAATGGTAACGCAGATGTAATTCGGCTCTCCTCGGAGAAGATTCTAGAAGGAATGACGGAGCACAAGAAATCACGTCCGTACCGTTCAAACGCTGCTCAGCAACTGAAGTCTCTCCTGGCGAGCTCCTTTAAATACCCCCCCCTGCTATGACGTCAAACTGGAACCTCCTCTGATTGGTCCACAGAATTCTGAACCTTCCTCACCTCGCCAACGGCTCGCTGTGCAGCCTAACCTGGGGGAGGTGGGGTTGGTTGTACTTCACTGATAATGAGGATGTCTGGGTCTGAGGGAGTGCGCGCGCCACACACGGGGGGTGGGGGGCGTGTCAGGCCCGCCCCCCATGACGGAAGCGGGGAGACTGCGGGCGGCGCCGCGGCAGGTAAGAACAACACACAAGGAAAGCCTCGAGGGGGGAAGGGGGGTGTTCGCCGTGCCCGAGTGACACCCGTCTCTCTTGGCGTCTCAATCACCCGAGCAGAGCCGCCCCTCCCCCGTGTAGACTACACGCGCCGTGTGTATCATGTCCCGCGCTGATTTTCGGTGCTGAGGTGACAGGCGGGAGGTCTGAAGGGGGGTCTGCACTGTGAGGGGGTGGGTCTGTACTGTATGGGGGTCTGTGTAATGTACAGGGGCCCAGAGCTGTGGGGGTCTGTGTAATGTACAGGGGCCCAGAGGTGTGGGGGGTCTGTGTAATGTACAGGGGCCCAGAGGTGTGGGGGTCTGTGATAATGTAACAGGGGCCCGAGGTGTGGGGGTCTGTGTAATGTACAGGGGCCCAGAGGTGTGGGGGTCTGTGTAATGTACAGGGGCCCAGAGGTGTGGGGGTCTGTGTAATGTACAGGGGCCCAGAGGTGTGGGGGTCTGTGTAATGTACAGGGGCCCAGAGGTGTGGGGGTCTGTGTAATGTACAGGGGCCCAGAGGTGTGGGGGTCTGTGTAATGTACAGGGGCCCAGAGGTGTGGGGGTCTGTGTAAGGTACAGGGGCCCAGAGGTGTGGGGGGTCTGTGTAATGTACAGGGGGTCCAGAGGTGTGGGGTGCTGTGTAATGTACAGGGGTCCAGAGGTGTGGGGTGCTGTGTAATGTACAGGGGTCCAGAGGTGTGGGGGTCTGTGTAATGTACAGGGGTCCAGAGGTGTGGGGTCTGTGTAATGTACAGGGGTCCAGAGGTGCGGGGTGCTATGTAATGTACAGGGGTCCAGAGGTGTGGGGGTCTGTGTAATGTACAGAGGTGCAGGGTGCTGTGTAATGTACAGGGGCCCAGAGGTGTGGGGGTCTGTGTAATGTACAGGGGTCCAGAGGTGTGGGGGGTCTGTGTAATGTACAGGGGTCAGAGGTGTGGGGGTCTGTGTAATGTACAGGGGCCCAGAGTGTGGGGGTCTGTGTAATGTACAGGGGTCCAGAGGTGTGGGGGTCTGTGTAATGTACAGGGGTCCAGAGGTGGGGGGGTCTGTGTAATGTACAGGGGCCCAGAGGTGTGGGGGTCTGTGTAATGTACAGGGGCCAGAGTGCTGGGGTCTGTGTAATGTACAGGGGCCCAGAGCTGTGGGGGTCTGTGTAATGTACAGGGGCCCAGAGGTGTGGGGTCTGTGTAATGTACAGGGGCCCAGAGGTGTGGGGTCTGTGTAATGTACAGGGGCCCAGAGGGGGGGGGGTCTGTGTAATGTACAGGGGCCCAGAGGTGTGGGGGTCTGTGTAATGTACAGGGGCCCAGAGGTGTGGGGGTCTGTGTAATGTACAGGGGTCCAGAGGTGTGGGGGTCTGTGTAATGTACAGGGGTCCAGAGGTGTGGGGGTCTGTGTAATGTACAGGGGTCCAGAGGTGTGGGGGTCTGTGTAATGTACAGGGGCCCGGAGCTGTGGGGTGCTGTGTAATGTACAGGGGTCCCGAGCTGTGGGGGTCTGTGTAATGTACAGGGGCCCGGAGCTGTGGGGGTCTGTGTAATGTACAGGGGCCCAGAGGTGTGGGGGGTCTGTGTAATGTACAGGGGTCCCGAGCTGTGGGGGTCTGTGTAATGTACAGGGGCCCGGAGCTGTGGGGTGCTGTGTAATGTACAGGGGCCCGGAGCTGTGGGGGTCTGTGTAATGTACAGTCTCCCCTCTAAGTCATCGCAAAGCTGCTCTATCGGGTTGAGGTCAGGACTCTGTGCAGGCCAGTCAAGTTCCTCCGCCCCAATCTCGCTCCTCCATGTCTTTATGGACCTTGCTTCGTGCACTGGTGAGCAGTCATGTTGGAACAGGAAGGGGCCGTCCCCTTCTACGCGGGGAGGATCTCTCCGCTGAGCCGGCAGATGACGGGGTCCCTCTCTGCTCAGTGAACGGGGGAGGGGCTTGTCGAGCGGCGCCGTCTCCTATGGGGAGATCAGACGATAACGGACAACGTGTCTGTTTTCATCAGATCTCATCCAATCCGCCATGGACAACGTATCGCCCTCTGTCTGATTTTATCGGATGTCTGTAGATATTACAGTGGGGGAGATGTCTGTGGATATTACAGTGGGGGGGAGATGTCTGTAGATATTACAGTGGGGGACATGTCTGTGGATATTACAGTGGGAGATGTCTGTGGATATTACAGTGGGGAGATGTCTGTAGATATTACAGTGGGGGGGAGATGTCTGTGGATATTACAGTGGGGGAGATGTCTGTGGATATTACAGGGGGGGGAGATGTCTGTGGATATTACAGTGGGAGAGATGTATGTGGATATTACAGTGGGGGGGAGATGTCTGTGGATATTACAGTGGGGGAGATGTCTGTGGATATTACAGTGGGGGGGAGATGTCTGTGGATATTACAGTGGAGGGAGATGTCTGTGGATATTACAGTGGGGGAGAGATGTCTGTGGATATTACAGTGGGGGGAGATGTCTGTGGATATTACAGTGGGGGAGATGTCTGTGGATATTACAGTGGGGGGAGATGTCTGGATATTAGTGGGGGGGGAGATGTCTGTGGATATTACAGTGGGAGAGATGTCTGTGGATATTACAGTGGGGGGGAGATGTCTGGATATTAGTGGGGGGGGGGATGTCTGTGGATATTAGTAGGGGGAGAGATGTCTGTGGATATTACCGTGGGGGAGATGTCTGTGGATATTACAGTGGGGGAAGATGTCTGTGGATATTACAGTGGGGGAGATGTCTGTGGATATTACAGTGGGGGGGAGATGTCTGTGGATATTACAGTGGGGGGGAGATGTCTGTGGATATTACAGTGGGGAGATGTCTGTGGATATTACAGTGGGGGAGATGTCTGTGGATATTACACTGGGGGGGAGATGTCTGTGGATATTACAGTGGGGGAGATGTCTGTGGATATTACACTGGGGGAGATGTCTGTAGATATTACAGTGGGAGAGATGTTTGTGGATATTACAGTGGGGGAGATGTCTGTGGATATTACAGTGGGGGAGATGTTTGTGGATATTACAGTGGGGAGAGATGTCTGTGGATATTACAGTGGGGGAGATGTCTGTGGATATTACAGTGGGAGAGATGTCTGTGGATATTAGTGGGAGAGATGTCTGTGGATATTAGTGGGAGAGATGTCTGTGGATATTACAGTGGGGGAGAGATGTCTGTGGATATTACAGTGGGGGGATGTCTGTGGATATTACAGTGGGGGGGAGATGTCTGTGGATATTACAGTGGGAGAGATGTCTGTGGAGATTACAGTGGGGAGATGTCTGTGGAGATTACAGTGGGGGAGATGTCTGTGGATATTACAGTGGGGGAGATGTCTGTGGATATTACAGTGGGGGAGATGTCTGTGGATATTACAGTGGGGGGAGATGTCTGTGGATATTACAGTGGGAGAGATGTCTGTGGATATTACAGTGGGAGAGATGTCTGTGGATATTACAGTGGGGGGAGATGTCTGTGGATATTACAGTGGGGGGGGATATGTCTGTAGATATTACAGTGGGGGGAGATGTCTGTGGATATTACAGTGGGGGAGATGTCTGTGGAGATTACAGTGGGAGGAGATGTCTGTGGATATTACAGTGGGGGAGATGTCTGTGGATATTACAGTGGGGGGAGATGTTTGTGGATATTACAGTGGGGGGAGATGTCTGTGGATATTACAGTGGGGGAGATGTCTGTGGATATTACAGTGGGGAGGGAGATGTCTGTGGATATTACAGTGGGGAGGGAGATGTCTGTGGATATTACAGTGGGGGGGGGGATGTCTGTGGATATTACAGTGGGGAGAGATGTCTGTGGATATTACAGTGGGGAGGGAGATGTCTGTGGATATTACAGTGGGGGGGGAGATGTCTGTGGATATTACAGTTGGGGGGAGATGTCTGTGGATATTACAGTGGGGGAGAGATGTCTGTGGATATTACAGTGGGGGAGAGATGTCTGTGGATATTACAGTGGGGGGAGATGTCTGTGGATATTACAGTGGGGGGGGAGATGTCTGTGGATATTACAGTAGGGGGGGAGATGTCTGTGGATATTACAGTGGGGGGGAGATGTCTGTGGATATTACAGTGGGGGGGAGATGTCTGTGGATATTACAGTGGGGGGGGGGAGATGTCTGTGGGTATTACAGTGGGGGAGATGTCTGTGGATATTACAGTGGGGGGGAGATGTCTGTGGATATTACAGTGGGGGGGAGATGTCTGTGGATATTACAGTGGGGGGGAGATGTCTGTGGATATTACAGTGGGGGGGAGATGTCTGTGGATATTACAGTGGGGGGAGATGTCTGTGGATATTAGAGTGGGGGGGGAGATGTCTGTGGATATTACAGTGGGGGAGATGTCTGTGGATATTACAGTGGGGGAGATGTCTGTGGATATTACAGTGGGGGAGATGTCTGTGGATATTACAGTGGGGGAGATGTCTGTGGATATTACAGTGGGAGAGATGTCTGTGGATATTACAGTGGGGGGGAGATGTCTGGATATTAGTGGGGGGGGGGATGTCTGTGGATATTACAGTGGGAGAGATGTCTGTGGATATTACAGTGGGGGGGAGATGTCTGGATATTAGTGGGGGGGGAGATGTCTGTGGATATTAGTAGGGGGAGAGATGTCTGTGGATATTACCGTGGGGGAGATGTCTGTGGATATTACAGTGGGGGAAGATGTCTGTGGATATTACAGTGGGGGAGATGTCTGTGGATATTACAGTGGGGGGGAGATGTCTGTGGATATTACAGTGGGGGGGAGATGTCTGTGGATATTACAGTGGGGAGATGTCTGTGGATATTACAGTGGGGGAGATGTCTGTGGATATTACACTGGGGGGGAGATGTCTGTGGATATTACAGTGGGGGAGATGTCTGTGGATATTACACTGGGGGAGATGTCTGTAGATATTACAGTGGGAGAGATGTTTGTGGATATTACAGTGGGGGAGATGTCTGTGGATATTACAGTGGGGGAGATGTTTGTGGATATTACAGTGGGGGAGAGATGTCTGTGGATATTACAGTGGGGGAGATGTCTGTGGATATTACAGTGGGAGAGATGTCTGTGGATATTAGTGGGAGAGATGTCTGTGGATATTACAGTGGGGGAGAGATGTCTGTGGATATTACAGTGGGGGGATGTCTGTGGATATTACAGTGGGGGGGGGAGATGTCTGTGGATATTACAGTGGGAGAGATGTCTGTGGAGATTACAGTGGGGAGATGTCTGTGGAGATTACAGTGGGGGGAGATGTCTGTGGATATTACAGTGGGGGAGATGTCTGTGGATATTACAGTGGGGGAGATGTCTGTGGATATTACAGTGGGGGGGAGATGTCTGTGGATATTACAGTGGGAGAGATGTCTGTGGATATTACAGTGGGAGAGATGTCTGTGGATATTACAGTGGGGGGAGATGTCTGTGGATATTACAGTGGGAGGGGGATATGTCTGTAGATATTACAGTGGGGGGAGATGTCTGTGGATATTACAGTGGGGGAGATGTCTGTGGAGATTACAGTGGGAGGGAGATGTCTGTGGATATTACAGTGGGGGAGATGTCTGTGGATATTACAGTGGGGGGGAGATGTTTGTGGATATTACAGTGGGGGAGATGTCTGTGGATATTACAGTGGGGGAGATGTCTGTGGATATTACAGTGGGGAGGGAGATGTCTGTGGATATTACAGTGGGGAGGGAGATGTCTGTGGATATTACAGTGGGGGGGGGGGATGTCTGTGGATATTACAGTGGGAGAGATGTCTGTGGATATTACAGTGGGAGGGAGATGTCTGTGGATATTACAGTGGGGGGGGAGATGTCTGTGGATATTACAGTTGGGGGGAGATGTCTGTGGATATTACAGTGGGGGAGAGATGTCTGTGGATATTACAGTGGGGGAGAGATGTCTGTGGATATTACAGTGGGGGGGAGATGTCTGTGGATATTACAGTGGGGGGGGAGATGTCTGTGGATATTACAGTAGGGGGGGGAGATGTCTGTGGATATTACAGTGGGGGGGAGATGTCTGTGGATATTACAGTGGGGGGGAGATGTCTGTGGATATTACAGTGGGGGGGGGGGAGATGTCTGTGGGTATTACAGTGGGGGAGATGTCTGTGGATATTACAGTGGGGGGGAGATGTCTGTGGATATTACAGTGGGGGGGAGATGTCTGTGGATATTACAGTGGGGGGGAGATGTCTGTGGATATTACAGTGGGGGGGAGATGTCTGTGGATATTACAGTGGGGGGAGATGTCTGTGGATATTAGAGTGGGGGGGGAGATGTCTGTGGATATTACAGTGGGGGAGATGTCTGTGGATATTACAGTGGGGGAGATGTCTGTGGATATTACAGTGGGGGAGATGTCTGTGGATATTACAGTGGGGGAGATGTCTGTGGATATTACAGTGGGAGAGATGTCTGTGGATATTACAGTGGGGGGGAGATGTCTGGATATTAGTGGGGGGGGGGATGTCTGTGGATATTACAGTGGGAGAGATGTCTGTGGATATTACAGTGGGGGGGAGATGTCTGGATATTAGTGGGGGGGGGGATGTCTGTGGATATTAGTAGGGGGAGAGATGTCTGTGGATATTACCGTGGGGGAGATGTCTGTGGATATTACAGTGGGGGAAGATGTCTGTGGATATTACAGTGGGGGAGATGTCTGTGGATATTACAGTGGGGGAGAGATGTCTGTGGATATTACAGTGGGGGGGGGAGATGTCTGTGGATATTACAGTGGGGGGGGAGATGTCTGTGGATATTACAGTGGGGGGGGAGATGTCTGTGGATATTACAGTGGGGGGGGGAGATGTCTGTGGATATTACAGTGGGGGGGGGATGTCTGTGGATATTACAGTGGGGGGAGATGTCTGTGGATATTACAGTGGGGGGAGATGTCTGTGGATATTACAGTGGGGGGAGATGTCTGTGGATATTACAGTGGGGGGGGGGAGATGTCTGTGGATATTACAGTGGGAGAGATGTATGTGGATATTACAGTGGGGGGGAGATGTCTGTGGATATTACAGTGGGGGGGAGATGTCTGTGGATATTACAGTGGGGGGAGATGTCTGTGGATATTACAGTGGGGGGGGGAGATGTCTGTGGATATTACAGTGGGAGAGATGTATGTGGATATTACAGTGGGGGGGAGATGTCTGTGGATATTACAGTGGGGGGAGATGTCTGTGGATATTACAGTGGGGGGAGATGTCTGTGGATATTACAGTGGGGGGAGATGTCTGTGGATATTACAGTGGGGGGGGAGATGTCTGTGGATATTACAGTGGGAGAGATGTATGTGGATATTACAGTGGGGGGGAGATGTCTGTGGATATTACAGTGGGGGAGATGTCTGTGGATATTACAGTGGGGGAGATGTCTGTGGATATTACAGTGGGGGAGATGTCTGTGGATATTACAGTGGGGGGGAGATG
>NC_053490.1:676576-739076 GCF_905171775.1 Rana temporaria | reverse complement strand
AACCCTAGGTAAGAGTACCCAACTTTTTCCTTCTGGTACACCTGATCGGTTTTCCTGTTTGGAAAAAGTCTGAGAGCTTTTGGTCGGGAATCCCGACCGTGTGTATGCTCCATCAGACTTTTTCCAACAGGAAAACTGCTGGAAAAAGAGAGAGCAGGTTCTTCTTCTGCCCGCGATGTCGGCAGCCGAAGCCGAGCAATCGATCGGCTCTTGGCTGCCCCCACCGCCGCATTGCGGCTTCACTTCCCGGTTCCCTACTGCGCATGTGCGAGTCATGCTGCGCATCTTCACTGGTCCCCACTGTGTTCTGGGAGCTGTGCGTCTCCCAGAAGACAGTGGTGGAGGGGGTACAGCGTAAGCCACTTTAATTCTCCCTTCCTGCGCAGGCCAATTTTCAGTATCGGCACTTTGACTGACAATTGCATGGTCATGCAACACTGTACCATATGACATTTTTATCATCTTTAACCACTTAAGCCCCGGACCATATTGCTGCCTAAAGACCCAAGGGGTTTTTACAGTTCGGGACTGCGTCGCTTTAACAGACAATTGCGCGGTCGTGCGACGTCCTTTTTTCCCACAAATAGAGCTTTCTTTTGGTGGTATTTGATCACCTCTGCGGTTTTTATTTTTTGCGCTATAAACAAAAATAGAGCGACAATTTTGAAAAAAATGCAATATTTTTTACTTTTTGCTGTAATAAATATCCCCCAAAAACATATATAATTTTTTTTTTCCTCAGTTTAGGCCGATACGTATTCTTCTACCTATTTTTGGTAAAAAAAAAAACGCAATAATCGTTTATCGGTTGGTTTGCGCAAAATTTATAGCGTTTACAAAATAGGGGATAGTTTTTTTTTATTTTTTTTTTTTTTTATTTTTTTTTACTACTAATGGCGGCGATCAGCGATTTTTTTCGTGACTGCGACATTATGGCGGACACTTCGGACAATTTTGACACATTTTTGGGACAATTGTCATTTTCACAGCAAAAAATGCATTTAAATTGCATTGTTTATTGTGAAAATGACAGTTGCAGTTTGGGAGTTAAACACAGGGGGCGCTGTAGGATTTAGGGATCACTGTGTGTGTTTACTAGTGTAGGGGGGTGTGGCTGTAGGATTGACAACATCGATCGAGTCTCCCTATAAAAGGGATCACTCGATCGATGCGCCGCCACAGTGAAGCACGGGGAAGCTGTGTTTACGTACGGCTCTCCCCGTTCTTCAGCTCCGGGGAGCGATTGCGACGGAGCGGCTAAAAACAAATAGCCGCGCCGTCGTCCCGGATCGCTCCCCGAGCGGACCCGACCTCCGCATGTACCGGGGGGGGGGTCCCGATCGGACCCCCCACCCACGTCTAGCAGAGGACGTACAGGTACGTACATGTGCCTGTCCGTGCCATTCTTCTGACGTATATGTACATGAGGAGGTCGGGAAGTGGTTAAAAAAAAAAAAATTGAGACCGATCGAGCTTCCTTTTTGTTTGTATTTAATCACCACTGGGGTTTTTATTTCTTGTTTAAAGATTTTATTGGAATTTTGAAATAAGTTGTACAATAAAGCAATAAGCATCTATTGATACATCAAGATAAATAACAGAACGAATGAAGTGAATTAAAAATATCCACGGAACAACAAAAGCCAAGAGAATACATATCTCTTTGTTTTTCATAACTGATGATAACAAGTAGAAAATTCTATCAGGAATAGTTAAAAAAAATAAATAAATAAATAAATAAATAAAAAAGAAAAAAAAATAGTAATACACCTCTTTCTTTTTTTTTTTTTTTTTTTTTTCTTTACCTTCCAAATAAGAATCACCAAGCAAAACATAAAAAAAAAGGGGAAAAAAAAAAAAAAAAAAGGTGGATAGGGAGTCTCGGTAATTTGTCACTTAAAAGATCAGGGTAGTCTCAGTCAGAAGTAGGGTGATGGGATAAGTTACGAAACTCTGTAGAGTCAGTAAAGCGTATCCAACATTTCCATTTATCTTGAAATTTAGAGGGAGAGTCCAATGATTGAAGAATCAGGTCTTCCATTTCCGCTATTCGTTTAATTCTTTGAAGCCATTCTGAAATACTAGGAGGAGAGGTGTCCTTCCAATGTGTTGGGATACAGAGCTTTGCTGCGTTAATCAAATGTAATACTATGGAATTCTTATAAACGTGGTAAGGTAGTGAGGTATGATGTAACAAGAATTGTGCAGCGGTGAAGTTCGGAGAGTAAGTAGTGATTAGGGGAATAATACGGTAAACCTCTTTCCAAAAGGGTTGTATGATTGGGCATTCCCACCAAATATGTATGAGAGTACCCAAAGCAGACTTGCATCGCCAACAGGTAGGCGAAGTGGAAGGGCTAAATTTGTGAATAACATGAGGTGTTCTATACCATTTGGAATATATTTTATAACCGTTTTCTTGAGTGAGAACATTCAGAGAACCCTTATGAATGAATGTGAAAATGTGACGCCATTCATTGGCAGATAGGTGTATATCAAGAACCCTTTCCCAATATTGAACTTTTTCATCCAATTCAATATCAACATCAGAAAATAATTGTGAATACGTTTTCGATATGAGGTGTCTTTGCGGGCCATTACTAACACATAACATTTCAAAGGGGGTTTTAGGCCTGTTCCAAGTCAAAAGAGAACCAGAGTTTGAAATAGAATTTAGCATAATCTCATAGTCCATTTTAGAAATAGTGAGGTTCGGGAAAGTAAGACGAAAGGCGTCGTAAGTCAAAAATTTACCATCTTTGAAAAAGAGTTCCGCTCTTAATGAAGGAAATAAAGTAGGATCTATGGAGATGGGTACAGCGGATTCCGGAAAAAGATTAGGGATTACAGGGAAAGGTGTCATTGGGCCCGGGGAGGACGATATGTCAAATTTAGCACATAATAACCTAAAGACTTGTAACGTGGGACCAGTAAGGGGGTGCGAGCTATTGCCACGGGGTATATTACGGGGGTTCGTCCAAGGAAGGTGATGTAAAGGAATTTTAGAAGATAGTCCCTCAAGATCAATCCAATCTTTGGTCTTCTTATGAATGTGCCAATCAATAACACGGGACAAATGGCAAGACCAATAATATTTCTGTATATTTGGTAATCCTACCCCACCCAACAGTTTAGGGTTGAGTAGAGTATCCCATTTAATCCTGGGTTGGTTGGAATCCCAAATAAATTTCAAACACAATTTGTTATATAATTTAAAGAAGGAAGCTGGCAATTTAATCGGGATGGTTTGCAAAAGATAGAGTAATCTGGGGAGGATATTCATCCTGATTATGGCTATTCTTCCAAACCATGAAAAAAGGTTTTTGTCCCATTTTAGGAGGTCATCCTGAATAGATTTAAGCATAGGTAGAAAGTTAGAGGAATATAAGTCCTTTAGTAGAATAGGTATGCGTATGCCTAAATAGGTTAGCGAATGCGTTTCCCATAAGAATGGAAATATACGTTTGCACAGGGATACCACATCGTTCTGCAGAGTGATATTTAAAGCTCTGGATTTATTAAAATTGATTTGAAAGTTGGAGATTGAAGAGAAAATTGAAAAGTCCTTTAGTAGATTAGGTATAGTATTGACAGGATCCGTTAAAAAGAGCAGGATGTCATCTGCATAGGCTGCTAATTTGTATAGTTTGTCATTGATATCAACACCTTTAATGCTGGGGTTAGATCGAATTCTCCTAAGGATAGGCTCCAGAGTTGAGACAAATATGATTGGAGACAGAGGACATCCCTGGCGGGTCCCGTTCGACACGGAGAAAGCCTCCGACAGGCATCCATTAATTTTTATTCTAGCAGTGGGAGAGGAGTAAAGAGTAAGAATGTAACGTAACATGCGGTCACCAATCCCAAGGGCTTTCAGGCATTCAGCCATATAGTCCCATGCAACCCTGTCGAATGCTTTCTCCGCGTCGAGGGAGAGAAAGAATCCAGGTGTAGAGTGTCTCGTCATCCAATGATGGATATTGATGGCTTTTTGGGTATTGTCTCTAGATTCACGTCCAGGGACAAAACCAACCTGGTCCAAAGAAACTAAATTAGGGATTAATGGCAATAATCTATTTGATAAAATTTTAGCATAAATTTTCAAATCAACATTAAGGAGGGAAATGGGCCTATAGTTAGAGACTAAAAGCGTGTCTTTACCAGGTTTAGGAATCATCGTGATGTGTGCCTCAAGAAGATCCCTGTTGTTGTTGAGAGGTTGATTTGGGATTGAGTTGAAAGTTTTCAAAAAATAAGGGAGTACAATATCTGTGAAGGTGTTATAGTAGCCTACACTCAAACCATCCGGACCAGGACATTTGCCAGTTTTCAGCTGTTTAAGGGCAAATTTAGATTCATCCCATTCCAGTGGGCGGTCTAAATATTCGGCCTCCTCTTTAGTGATGGGGTTAGGGCTGTGAGTTGCTAAAAATTCTGTGATCAATTGTTTTCTACGTGTGGAATGGTCGAAACTCTGGTCAGCAGAAATATTATAAAGGTTTGAGTAAAAAGTCTTAAATTGTGCAGCAATATCAGTGGAAGAGTGAAATTTTTTCCCTGAAGGGTCAGATATGGAATGAATAGTCGTGTTAGATTTATTATTTTTCAGGGCTCTAGCTAGCAATTTTCCGGATTTGTTGCCAAATTCATAGAAAAGCTTACGGGACAGCATAAATTTACGTTTGGTTGTTTTATTCAATTCCTCAAGTAGAAGCTCTCTGGCATGAAGAAGTTCATTATATGCTTCAATCGCTAACGACTGTTTGTGCTTGTTTTCAAGTATACGAATACGGTCAGTCAGAGCAGCTATGTGAGCTCGGTGAGCCCTTCTACGCTTTGAAGCCAGGGAGATAAGTAAGCCTCTAATGACACATTTATGAGTCATCCATAGGTTCAGAGGTTGTATTTCAGAGGAATAATTTTCTCTAAAAAAATGGGTTAGGTGAGAAGTAATCAAATCTACATTTTCGGGGTTGTTAAGGAGGGAATTATCAAGCCTCCATATAAAAGAATTAATTGGTTTAGTGCAGGGGTCTCCAAACTACGGCCCGCGGGCCACATCCGGCCCGCTAGGACGTTTTGTCCGGCCCGCAGCTTCAGTGATCAGACTCACTGCAGGGACGGCTTGCTTTGCCTTCTGACATGCATTGAGGGATTTCAGCGCAGACCTGCTGCACTTCCCAGCTCCTCCACCAGAGTTAGTTAATTTTAGCTGTAACAGCTTGTCTGTGTAAAAGGGGCGGGAGCCGGGAAGTCCAGCGTGTCTGCTCTAATGCTGGCTCTTCAGAAGCAGGCAAGCAGCACAGAACACGCTGATATACGGGGAAACTTGCAGACAGACAGTGATGAGGAAAATACTGTGCTGGGGGGGGGGGGCACAAGTATAGAGGGGGGACAAAACTGTGTGTGGTGGGAGATCTGATGGGGATGTAGTAATGGCTCTGGTGGGGGCTCTGGTGGGGATGTGGATGTAGTTATGGCTCTGATGGGGATGTAGTGATGGCTCTGATGGGGATGTAGTGATGGCTCTGATGGGGATGTAGTGATGGCTCTGATGGGGATGTGGTGGGGGATCTGATGGGGATGTAGTGATGGCTCTGATGGGGATGTAGTGATGGCTCTGATGGGGATGTGGTGGGGGCTCTGATGGGGATGTAGTGATGGCTCTGATGGGGATGTGGTGGGGGCTCTGATGGGGATGTAGTGATGGCTCTGATGGGGATGTAGTGATGGCTCTGATGGGGATGTGGTGGGGGCTCTGATGGGGATGTAGTGATGGCTCTGATGGGGATGTAGTGATGGCTCTGATGGGCATGTAGTGATGGCTCTGATGGGGATGTAGTGATGGCTCTGATGGGGATGTAGTGATGGCTCTGGTGGGGGCTCTGGTGGGGATGTGAATGTGGTGATGGCTCTGATGGGGATGTGGATGTAGTGATGGCTCTGATGGGGATGTAGTGATGGGGATTTGGTGGGGGCTCTGATAGGGATGTAGTGATGGCTCTGATGGGGATGTAGTAATGGCTCTGGTGGGGATGTGGTGGGGATGTGGATGTGGTGATGGCTCTGATGGGGATGTGGATGTAGTGATGGCTCTGATGGGGATGTAGTGATGGGGATTTGGTGGGGGCTCTGATAGGGATGTAGTGATGGCTCTGATGGGGATGTAGTAATGGCTCTGGTGGGGATGTGGTGGGGGCTCTGGTGGGGATGTGGATGTAGTTATGGCTCTGATGGGGATGTGGTGATGGCTCTGATGGGGATGTAGTGATGGCTCTGATGGGGATGTAGTGATGGCTCTGATGGGGATGTGGTGATGGCTCTGATGGGGATGTGGTGATGGCTCTGATGGGGATGTGGTGATGGCTCTGATGGGGATGTAGTAATGGCTCTGGTGGGGATGTGGTGATGGCTCTGGTGGGGATGTGGATGTAGTGATGGCTCTGATGGGGATGTAGTGATGGCTCTGATGGGGATGTGGTGATGGCTCTGATGGGGATGTGGTGATGGCTCTGATGGGGATGTAGTAATGGCTCTGGTGGGGATGTGGTGATGGCTCTGGTGGGGATGTGGATGTAGTGATGGCTCTGATGGGGATGTAGTGATGTGGATGTAGTAATGGCTCTGGTGGGGATGTGGTGGGGGCTCTGGTGGGGATGTGGATGTAGTGATGGCTCTGATGTGGATGTAGTAATGGCTCTGGTGGGGATGTGGTGGGGGCTCTGGTGGGGATGTGGATGTAGTGATGGCTCTGATGTGGATGTAGTAATGGCTCTGGTGGGGATGTGGTGGGGGCTCTGGTGGGGATGTGGATGTAGTGATGGCTCTGATGGGGATGTAGTGATGTGGATGTAGTAATGGCTCTGGTGGGGATGTGGTGGGGGCTCTGGTGGGGATGTGGATGTAGTGATGGCTCTGATGTGGATGTAGTAATGGCTCTGATGGGGATGTGGTGGGGGCTCTGGTGGGGATGTGGATGTAGTGATGGCTCTGATGTGGATGTAGTAATGGCTCTGGTGGGGATGTGGTGGGGGCTCTGGTGGGGATGTGGATGTAGTGATGGCTCTGATGGGGATGTAGTGATGTGGATGTAGTAATGGCTCTGGTGGGGATGTGGTGGGGGCTCTGGTGGGGATGTGGATGTAGTGATGGCTCTGATGGGGATGTGGTGATGGCTCTGGTGGGGATGTAGATGTGGAGGGGGCTCTGATGGGGAACACTGATGTAAGGCCTCGTGCACACTTAATATTTGGCCCTAGTGCACGAGGCTCTGGCATTTAGGTGCGGGCAGAGGATACAGGTGCACCATCCAGCCCTGCTAATGGCAGCTTTTTTTTAAATTCTGCTCTATTCCATAGCTGAGGAGTAATTTATAAATGGCTTCTTTTTTTTTCGGCCCGCGAATATCTGTAAAATATACAATGTGGCCCTCGAAGTCAAAAGTTTGGAGACCCCTGGTTTAGTGGAAAGAGTAATGGAAAGTGTTATTGGATGATGATCAGAGAGAATCATAGGTTCAATGGACGCTGAGATTAATGAGTCAAGTTCTGTCTGGTTCAAGAAGAAATAATCAATCCTGGAGTATTTATTATGAGGTGGAGAAAAGAAAGTGTAATCTTTGGCCTTAGGATGTAGAGTGCGCCATGTGTCATGGAGTGTTAAGTCTTTAAGTAAGTTTTTAATTGAACGAAGAGCGGAATATGGCAAAGTGGAGGTACCTGAAGAAGAGTCAATCAAAGGGTCCAGAGTCACATTAAAATCTCCACCCAATATTAACATACCAGATTGGAAATGGGAGAGAGCGTCAAAAGTGTCCCTTATGAAAGGGACTTGTTTTTTGTTCGGGACGTAAATGTTAGCTAAGGTAATGTCTTTGTTGTAAAGAGTACCTTTCAAAAAAATATAACGACCTCCAGGATCAATTAGGGAATCTTGGACTCGTAGTGGGCAGTGTTTAGAAACAAAGATTGAAACCCCTTTTGATTTGGAATCCGGATTAGTGGCGTGATAGTCAACAGGGTACAAATTATTGTGAAAATTTGGAACATTGTCGGACTTAAAATGGGTTTCCTGTAAGAAAACAATATCTGCTTTAGCTTTACGTAGCAATAAAAATAATTTCGACCTCTTCTCAGGGATATTGAGGCCCTTAACATTTAAAGAGTATAAGTTGATAGTTTGAGAGGAATTCGAATTGTTGTTTGGCTGTGACATTTGACCTTAAGAGTAATGAATTGTAAACAATAGGAAAAAAAAAAAAAAATTTAAATAAAAAAAAAAAAAAGGGGGGGGAAAAACCAAAAAAAAGAAAAAACCCACGGAGAAAACCGATATGTTTTCTAAACCGTAAATATTACAAAGGTTTGGTCCAGAACAAAGTAGTGGGAATGCAATCGAGGACAGCAATGCCCACCACCTTATTACTGAGAGGGGTTGGAGAGCCCGGATCGAGAAGAGACTAAAATAAAGGACCTATATCCCGCCGCCACGGTATATAAAAAAATAGGTATAATAAAGGAGAGGTAATCGGAAGATCATAAAAAAAAAAAAAAAAAACGTGAAAACAGCAAGGATATGAAGAGGAAAGTAAATAATGGGATGTAATAAGTAAATGAATAAGATATAAGTTACTATGCGGCAATAAAAGATAACAAAAGTAGAGCCAGCCGACAACGGTGGGATTGAATACAATGAAAACTTACCCAGACATTGTAACATATAAATATTTAATCTATCGTGAGTGAAGAAATCAGCCTCTATGTGTAAGCAAAATCAGATTAAATGAGATATATAAAAAAGAAGAATATCTCAGCAGGGTAGGATTATTTTGTTATACTAAACCATAGAGGAAACTGTGTAAGGAGTATCCAAATATCAATAGGTTTAAAAGACAGGAGATTAAATTAGAAGTCTTGGGTTTTAACCATTCGTAGAAACAGTGCGTGCAAACATTTTCAGCAAACAATAGGAAATTAACTAGTACACCAATGGATTCAAAAGGATGTAACGATATTATTAAATCTTTCAAGGGAAGAAAAAAAAAGAGAACATTGTGTCAATTAGTTAGTTAGAAAGAAATAAATAACAATTTCCCTGTGTGTAGACAAGAAATCAAAAAAGGAAAAACAGCTATGGTCTATGTGTTATACACAGAGGATAGAATGTAGCATTACTGTGGGGATGATATCACTCAGCAACAGTTAGAATAAAAAAAGAAGAAGAAAGGTTAGGCATAAATCTGCACATGTGAACAAAATAAAAGTACCATACTGACATAGGAGTCAGACAGTAGATAAACAGTCCTACGGGACACATGCAGAATGATCAGCGCTGGTCTTCAGTAGTTGCAGCGTGATTTTCGTGAGCAGGGAGAGCTGGTTGGTTCAGCGTGCGGTCCGCGTGACGTAAGAGAGCTCCTGTCAGTGGAGGGAGAGCGCCTCCTACGCAGTCTTGC
Organism: Rana temporaria; assembly: GCF_905171775.1. Classification (NCBI taxonomy): domain Eukaryota; kingdom Metazoa; phylum Chordata; class Amphibia; order Anura; family Ranidae; genus Rana; species Rana temporaria. The sequence continues at coordinate 729,622 of NC_053490.1, read as the reverse complement.
AGCTTGTGTTTCCATAGCGTTGGATGATCCAGGGTCCTTCTTCTTGTGTGCGTGACGGAATTCCGCGTACCAGTCAGGGACATCAATCAGCGGTAAAGAAAGTGCGTCACAGAAGGGTTTAAGGTCCTCAGGTACTTTCAATAGGGCAGTGCGGCCCTGGTGCGTAGCAGAAAGTGCAAAGGGGAACTTCCACCTGTAGACAATGCCCCTGCTACGTAGAATTTCAAGTAGTGGCTTAAGGTCTCTTCTGTTCTTTAGGGTAATGCTGGACAGGTCCTGAAAAATCTGTATACGCGATCCATTATAAGAGAGATTGGATTTTAGTCTGGCGTTTCTAAGAATTTCTTCCTTTAGCCCATAGTCAATCAAACAACAGATCACATCTCTAGGGGGGTCGGTGTCTTTCCCCCTCGGTCTAAGGGCTCTATGGAAACGTTCCATCCCTATTAAGGACTGGGGGGGTTTACCCAGAATTCCATTAAATAGTTCGGTAACACATCCAAGAAGGTGGTCGAAATCAATTTCCTCAGGGAGTCCCCTAATACGAACGTTGTGTCTTCGTCCTCTGTTCTCCAAGTCTTCAGTGTGACGTTGGAGGTCTCTCAATTGAAGTGTATGGGTATCCATTTTAAAAGCCATACGGCGAAGCACCGTGTCATGTTGAGCGGTAGATACTTCAACGTCCTGCACTCTAACAGCAATGTCGCGTATGTCGATACGCAGTTCAGCTATAGCTGCGGACAATGTCTCTTTAATGTCAGTCGCGACTGATCTAAGGTCCATCAAACTGGGCTGTAGAGATCCAATGTTTGGTAGTTCTTTTATATTATCAGCCGCCATTCTGGAATCAATTTCAATCAAAACAAGGGATAGAAGCTCTGACTAATATCAAAGTGAGGGCCCCTAGATATTGTCAATGAGGCTGCAGTAAATTGCTGATTGTGATTCCGAAATCAATAATCGTCTTTCCAAAATCGATCAATAAGATCAGTAGTATCTTGAGAATCTAATAGGATAGTAGATGTGTAGAAATCACGACTATTTACCCTCCGGTGATCCGTAGCGGCGGGAGCCAAGGAGTTAAGCAGCCATCCTCAAGCCAGGTCAAGCCACGCCCCCGGGGTTTTTATTTCTTGCTAAACAAACGAAAAAGACAGAAAAAAAAAAAGATTAAGTAATTTTTCTCATTCACTGATGGGGGCGCTGCACTGATGCTGTTAAACTGGTGCTGATCCCTGCACTGGTGTGCCGCACCTGCATGCATTGCACACGTTTTGCGGGGGGCACTTGCAGAGCGGCCCCATTCACTTGAAAAAACATCAGAGGTTTAAAATTCCCGCTGTGGCCGCGAAGCAAAGCATTGTGGTCACAGCACATGTATACCCCTGGCTGCTGCCTCTGCAGCCGAAAAAGGCGGCAGTTGGAGGGCTCGTGTATGAACCAACCTCGCGTATGAACGAGCCCTTAGAAATGCAGTACAAAATGATTACGTTTTTCAACAATGTTATGGAGCTTTCACGCTAATGGTTGGTGCCAGGCTGTTTGGAATTGTATAATGTTGTAAATCGTTTTTTTTTTTTTTTACTTTTTCTCTCTGGTTTTCAGATCCTGGTTCTGCTTTTCTACATCTCCAACATGAAATGCAAGAATGCTCAGGACTGGGAGAGCTTTGATCACAAGACACAGGTGGGTTCCCAGGTGGGATTGATGTATGTGTATACAGAATTGGAGGTGACAAGAGTATTGTGATGACATTCTTCATTCCTTTTGCAGACTAACCTGGCCTCCATGCTGAGATTCGTCCTGGTCAATGAAGATGACCTGTCCCTTGATGACGAACTCATCCACTTCCTGCAGGAGAAAGGTGATAACTGGGGCTGGTGTACCGAGATGAGGAAAATAATTCTTCTATATCTGGTGGCCTCTGTTCCACACTATGCTGGACCTACTTGGCTAATAAAATCTGTCATATTGTAAAGGGTTCTGATGTTGGAACATATAGACCAGTGGTCCTCAACCTTTGTGAGACCAGCGTCTGGTGAACTCCTTCAAAAAGCTTCCATGACCCAACCGTAAAAATATGTTCATTGATTCTAGGATTGTGATAGGACTATGTAGCGTATACAGTGCAGCAGTCAGCACCATGTAATATACAACATTCAGCATATGGGGCAACAGTCAGATTGAAGGGGTCAGGGCTATGTAATTGCACCGCACAGCTTGCCGATTGCAGCAGTCAGGAGCAAAGCTCCCCCTGAAGTCATGGTGGGCTCAGGGTGCCACCAAGCATCAAATGAGGGGTATGAAGGTTGGCAAAGCGGTAGATGAAAGCAATGGTCTAATAGTGTGCCGTCCGTTGGTAAATATGGCATTACGCTTACTGGGAGCAGTGGTCAGGAGTAATGGGACCCCTGACATCATAGTAGTGAGAGGGGCACCCTCAACATCATGGTGGACCCAGGGCATCGCCAAGCATCAATTGAAAGTTGGGCAGGTTAGCAAAGCAGTAGGTGAAAGCAACGGTCTAATAGTATGGCGCAACACTTACAAGGGTCACAGTTTGTGTTGTATAGAGTGTTCAGCTGTTGGGAAGAGGTATAATGAATTAGAATCTGGAATTCAAGCGATGGCGACCTATCAAAAGGAGTACAGTATCTAGTAAGAAATATAGTAAAGAGAGGAAGGGAAGAGGTATAATGAATGAAGAGTTGGGAGGGGTGAGAGGCTGGAATGGCAAGCCGAGTGCTATTACACATTGGAGTCATTTTATGAAAGTTTTAATTTAGCAAAGTGAACCCACAGATCCCACACTTATTCGCAATTAGTGAGGAGTATTGTAAGGGCTTACAGGAGTTGAACTTCTCTAACTACCAGAATAAAAGTCAGGTGTATTTGGCACATCTCTGCTTCCAGTGAAAGGCGATTACACATCTAGCGCCAGTTAGAACATGTAAAAGTAACATTCTAGAGCAAAAACTCTTACACTAGCACCCAACGATGGGGCGCTGTCCGTCTCGCTGGGCACCCAACGATGGGGCGCTGTCCGTCTCGCTGGGCACCCAACGATGGGGCGCTGTCCGTCTTGCTGGGCACCCAACGATGGGGCGCTGTCCGTCTCGCTGGGCACCCAACGATGGGGCGCTGTCCGTCTCGCTGGGCACCCAACGATGGGGCGCTGTCCGTCTCGCTGGGCACCCAACGATGGGGCGCTGTCCGTCTCGCTGGGCACCCAACGATGGGGCGCTGTCCGTCTCGCTGGGCACCCACCGATGGGGCGCTGTCCGTCTCGCTGGGCACCCAACGATGGGGCGCTGTCCGTCTCGCTGGGCACCCAACGATGGGGCGCTGTCTTCTCCCACTGGCCACAGTCCTGCCCACCTGAAATCTGAAGGACACTAAACTGGCCCTTTTACTTAGAATGTTTGGAGACCCATATTCCAGAATAATCTTCCAAAGAAAGCCCTGCACTTGGCACAGGTCCTCTAGACCAGTGGTCATCAACCCTGCCCTACAGGGCCCACTAACAGGCCAGGTTTTATGTATTACCTTGGGGAGATGCAGTCTAGAATACTGCAATCACTGAGGAGCAAATGATATCAGCTGTCATGTATTTCAGTTATCTTGCAAACCTGGCCTGTTAGTGGGCCCTGTAGGGCAGGGTTGATGACCACTGCTCTAGACCAGTCGTTTTCAACCCTGTCCTCAAGTACCCCCAACAGGCCATGTTTGCAGCTTTTCCTTTATCTTGCACAGGTGCTTTAAATGGGAATCACTGGCTTTGTATTTTGGACAGCTATTTCATCTAAGAGAAATTCCCAAAACATGGCCCGTTGGGGGTACTTGAAAACAGGGTAGAGAACCACTGCACTAGAAAAATGTTGTGCTACTTGGAGGCTCTTTAGAATCTTTGCTCATGTCGTGGATCCTCTTCAGGAGTCTGTCTCCAAGACCGTTACCTTTTTTTTTTTTTTTTGCAATTTTTTTTTTTAATCAGCCCTGTTGGGGGGCTTTGGTGAGATCTGGGGTCTTAACAGACCCCTGGCATCTCCCCTTTGAGACAGGGAAAGGGACTAGGGACACAGATTCCCCAGTCCCTTTCTCAGCAGCCTCAGCTGCACTGAAAATGGACAGAAGACAGCGGCTCTCCATTCATAAACTGAAACATTGTAAACACAGTTTACGATGTTTCAGTTATGTGAATGGACAGTCAGTGATCACTGACTCTGTACATTCGGAAAAGTAAGGAGCCGGATTTACCGGTTCCTACCTCCGCTCTTCATCCTGACAGATCGAGGGGGTGGAGGAGGAGAATGGAGGGGGGGCAGCAGCATGGAGGGGGACACGGAGGGGGGCAGCAGCATGGAGGGGGACATGGAGGGGGGCAGCAGCATGGAGGGAGGCAGCAACATGGAGGGGGACTGGAGGAGGATGCAGGGACAGTCAGCGGTGATCGTGTCTGGGAGAGTTACAAGCACCATGGAGGGGGACACGGAGGGAGGCAGCAGCATGGAGGGGGACACGGAGGGAGGGAGGCAGCAGCATGGAGGGGGACACGGAGGGAGGGAGGCAGCAGCATGGAGGGGGACACGGAGGGAGGGAGGCAGCAGCATGGAGGGGGACACGGAGGGAGGCAGCAGCATGGAGGGGGACACGGAGGGAGGGAGGCAGCAGCATGGAGGGGGACACGGAGGGAGGGAGGCAGCAGCATGGAGGGGGACACGGAGGGAGACAGCAGCATGGAGGGGGACTGGAAGAGGATGCGGGGACAGTCAGCAGTGATCGTGTGTGGGAGAGTTACAAGCACTGATCTCTGCTGATTTCACTAAAGCAGCTGAAAGCCGTGGGGGGGAGAAGCAGAGAAACGACTGTCGGGCTTTGAAATCTATACAGGGTGATCAGTGCTTGTAACTCCCCCACTGCACTGATCACCCTGACTGTCCAGGTATCAGGTGAGCATACAAATACTCAGGCAAATGCTTGGTATCGGGACAACCCTAGTTAATTTATTTCTGTAATGCAACCTAAAAGGTGAAACGAATATATGAGAGAGACTCATTACATGCAAAGCAAGATAGTTCAAGCCGTGATTTGTCATCATTGTGATGATTATGGCTTCCAGCTCATGAAAACCCCAAATCCACAATCTCCGAAAAATAGAATATTACATGCAATCAATAAAACAAGGATTGTACAGAGAACAATATCGGACCTCTGAAAAGTAGAAGCATGCATATGTACTCAGTACTTGGTTTGGGCCCCTCAGTGCGGCGTGGCATGGAAGCGATCAGCCTGTGGCACTGCTGAGGTGTTATGGAAGACCAGGATTCTTCAATAGCGCCCTTCAGCTCTTCTGCATTGTTCGGTCTCATGTCTCTCATCTTTCTCTTGGCAATGCCCCATATATTCTCTGTGGGGTTCAGGTCAGGTGAGTTTTCTGGCCAATCAAGCACAGTAATCCCACGGTCATTGAACCAGGTTTTGGTGTTTTTGGCAGTGTGGGGGAGGTGCCAAGTCCTGCTGGAAAATGAAGTCGGCACCCCCATAGAGCTCGTCTGTGGAAGGAAGCATGAAGTGCTCCAAAATCTCCTGGTAGACGGCTGCGGTGACCCCGGACTTAATGAAGCACAGTGGACCAACACCAGCAGATGACAAGGCTCCCCAAATCATCACAGACTGTGGAAACTTCACAGCATCTTGCAGTGTGTGTCTCTCCATTCTTCCTCCATACTCGGGTCCTTGGTTTCCAAATGAGATGCAAGATTTGCTCTCATCAGAAAAGAGGACTTTGGACCACCGAGCAAAAAGCCAGGTGTATTTTTCATTATCCCAGGTAAGACGGTTCTGACGTTGTTTGTTGGTTAGGAGAGGGGTGACAAGAGGAATACGACATTTGAAGTCCATGTCCGGGATCCGTCTGTGTGTGGTGCTCTTGATGCTCTGACTCCAGCCTCAGTCCACTCCTTGTGAAAGTCCCCAATGCTTTTCAATGGCCTTTTCCTGACAATCCTCTCCAGGCAGCGTTCAACCCTGCTGCTTGTGCACCCTTTTCTTTATCGTACATCACGGGACACAGAGCAGCATAGCCATTACATATGGGTTATATAGTGTACCTTCAGGTGATGGACACTGGCACTCTCCGACAGGAAGTTCCCTCCCTATATAACCCCCACCCATAGTGGGAGTACCTCAGTTTTTTCGCCAGTGTCTTAGGTGTTGGTGCACGTTGAAGGTTGTGCCTGCAGTTTGTCCTTGGGACCAGGGCCAGCCGACCGGATCCGTCCAAGGTGCTTCATAGCCAAAGTGGACGGTACCCGGGCCCCAATTCGTGGATGGGGTTTTGCCTATAATGCCTCTCCTTGGAGGGCTGGACTCTGGGTTCCAGGACTGGGTTTTTTAACCTATGAATACCTGCTGCCAGTAGTGCTGTATAGGTCCAGGTGTGTGGTGTTCCTGACTTGGACCCCGGTCCCTGAAGGTCTATGACCATACCCACGGTGAAGGGGGAAGATTGGGCCTCTTGCATGAGCAATACCCTGCGGCGTGGAAAGGTAAGCGGGGGGCCTACGGAACTTGGTTTGTCAGTGGGCTCCCCACAGGGGGACTCTGGGGGAAAGCCTTTTTATGCCTCTGTGCATGGGCTAAAGAGAAACCACAAAGTCTGCATGACTGGATGGCTCAAACACCCAGGTATACTGTTCCTCTGGCTGGGCTAATAGACTGCTGCTGCTGCTACAAGGTGTTTTTTGCTCCATGAGATGTAAAAGGGGAGCATATCAGGTAAAATACTTACTTCCTGATGTCTGTGTGTGCTTCCAGCAGCTCCTGGGCTCCTCTCCCCACATGGCTTCCTGCTTCCTGCAGAGCGGCGTCGGGAGCGCGCGCGCGCGTGCGCGCGCACTGTTATAGGCGCCGACGCTGCGTGGAGGGGGCGGGGGACGCCCGGGGAGTTCCCTCCCCTCTGTACATCAGAGGGGAAAACTCTATTTAGCCTGTCAGTATGCTGAAGGCTGTGAAGGGACACGGAGCAGCGATGCTGAGCTGAGCAGGATAGGTTTGCCTATGTTATGCTGACACAGTGACACCTAGTGGCCGTTTTCTTTATCGTACATCACGGGACACAGAGCGGCATTCATTACTATATGGGTTATATGGAGTACCTTCAGGTGTAGACACTGGCAATCTCAAACAGGAAATGCCCCTCCCTATATAACCCCCTCCCATAGGAGGAGTACCTCAGTTTTTCCGCCAGTGTCTTAGGTGTTAGTCATGGTTTAGCTTGCCTCCACATCCTTGGGATTAGGTGAGCTAACCGGTTCTGTCCAAAAAAGCCTCAGCGCTAAAGTGGTCAGTAACCGGACCCCAAACCCTTGGGGTATAGCCCATAATGCTTTTCTTTTTAGAGAGCTGGACCCTGGGCCCAGAACTTAGAAACCTTTGGGTGCCTAATGTTTCTGTTGCCAGAGTGCTATATGGGCCCAGGACAGTGGATCCTTCATAGGAACCCAGGGCCTGAAGGTCTAGACATCCCCACCGAGATGGGGGAAGATTGGGCCTCTTGCTTGGCAAAGTCCTGCGGCATGGAGCAGGTAAGTGAGGGGAAAACGTGCGGAACTTGGTTCTTAGCAGGTTTTTTCTGGGGGGTCACAGGGGACATGCCTAAAGTTATGCACTGCATCTGGCAAACTAGTCACATATCATAAAGATAGGATGGCTCTATATGTATTATTCCCCATAAGATGTGACCTCCCTTGTAGTGTTGGAAAAGCATTGAGTGGGGCCTGTGTGATATAAAAGTATATGTGTGTGTCAGAGAGCTGTGCTTACCTGCAAGCCTCCAGGCGATGCTCCATTCAGTCTTCCTCCTCACGGCCTGCAAAGCAGGCAAAACGCTGACCTCCTCATGGTTCCAGGCTGCAGGCTGCAGTTTGCTGGAGCAGAGAGGTCCCTTCCTCCCAACCCCACCCCCCCCCTGTCGGGAGGGGCATTTCCTGTTTGAGATTGCTGGGGGGGAAGGGCGGGGTCAGTGGCTTAAGGAAGGGGCGGCCCTTCCTTGTTTGTTCCATATAGCTCATTCAATACTTTGGAACTGAGGAGGAAAGACCAGAACGGCAAGCACGGGGCGCCGAGGACACACAGTGGCCAGAAAGAATATTGCAGTCTTCAGAAAGACTGTTTTCAAGCCTAGGAATAGGCTGTTTCTTTTCCATCTCATAGTTTTTCTTGCAATACTACTCAGGGGGACAGAATGTTTTTTCTTTCCTAGATTTGAAAAAAAAAAAAAAAAAAAAAAAAATTTTTTTTTTGAAAAAAAAAAAAAAAAAAAAGTGTCATCTAGGGGAGAGGAAGCATTTTTTATCCCCCAAACAGGTGTTTGGGCATTTAACTATTTATAAGTCCCAGGTACCAATAAGTAGCAGGTGTACCTCGGTATTGTACCATGGCATCAAAAAACAAGGGTACAAGAGGTGGGGATTCCCCCAGAGAGTCTGAGGTCTCGGACAAAGCTATGCCGCTGCTTTCCCCACAGGGAGCCTTGGGGCCATCGGGATCTGGGGCTGGAGCTGACGCGGGTCAGTCCAACCCTAAGATGGTCACGGAGGAGGTATTACTCACCTCTTTAAAAGAGATGCAGAAAAGCATGGGAAAAAATGATATCCGCAGCTATGCGGGGCAGTAAGCGGAATAGATCTCCGTCGCCCGAGCGCGGACCCTCAGAAGAGGAGGTCCTTTCCTCAGGGAATTGGACGACCTCTTGGACAAGGACCAAGTAGGTTCAGGGATCGAAGATCCGGATACAGAGGAGTCTGGGGCAGTCTCCCTGAGGGAGAGCTGGTGGATTCAAGGATTGTCGGACTTGGTCCATAGGGCATTCAACTTGCCAGTACCAGATCTCCAGGTATCGACGGTTTCAGCTTTGGGCTCACTGAGGGCGCCTCAAAGCAATGCTGTGTTTCCGATCCATCCTCTATTAGAGGGAGTTTTGTTCCAAGATTGGAACAAGCCAGATAAGATCTTCTTACCACCTAAGAAGTTCTCTGTCCTATATCCTATGAAGAAATTTTTTTCCAAAAGATGGGCTACTCCTGCAGTGGACGCAGCCATCTCATGTGTTAACAAATCGTTAACATGCCCTGTAGAAAACATACAGGTGTTCAAGGATCCAGTTGATAAGCGCTTGGAAGCACTACTTAAAAACTCCTTCACTACTGCAGGGGCAGTAGTACAGCCAGCTGTGGCTGCGATTGGGGTCGCTCAAGCATTATCGGATCAATTTAAGCAGATGCTTAAACTTATTCCTGCCCAGCAGGCAGAAGAATTTTCGGATGTCCCTAGGCCATATGTTTTACGGTAGACGCAATCAAGGATTCTATCCAGCAAGCGTCACGTTTATCGTTATCCCTTATCCATATGAGAAGACTCTTATGGTTAAAAAGCTGGGAGGCTGAGCCCCCATGCAAGAAGCTCCTGGTAGGGTTCCCCTCCATGGAGGACGACTCTTCGGAGAAGACCTAGATAAATACATTCAGACCATTTCAAACGGCAAGAGTACTCTCTTGCCAACTAAGAAGAAGGTTCAGGGGCCTGCGTTTAAACGACAGTATTCCCCTGGGCAGGGGCCCTCTAATGCCAAGCAGTATCGACGGCCTCCTGCAAAAGCAAACTTCGGCTTCAACAGCAAATCACAAGGACAGGCTGTTAGAGGCAAAAGGCAGTGGTTTCGCAAACCAGCAAAACCAGCCCCCAAGCCAACCTTATGAAGGGGCGCCCCCACCCACGAAGGTGGGGGGAAGGCTGCGACTCTTTTCAGAGATTTGGGAAGCCAGCATTCCCGACGAGTGGGTACGGTCTTCCGTGGCCACAGGCTACAAATTAGATTGCCTAAGGTTTCCTCCTCCTCATTTCCAGGAGTCGAGGATTCCAAACGATCCGCCTCGGATTCCGGCCAGTCCTGGAACAGGGGCTGGTTTTCTACTCCAACCTATTCATCATCCCAAAATCCAATGGAGATGTCAGGCCAATTTTGGACCTAAAGATGGTAAATGCATATCTAAAGATCCGCTCATTTCGGATGGAATCCGTGCGGTCAGCAGCTGCCACACTCCAGAAGGACGACTTCATGGCGTCCATAGACATAAAGGATGCCTACCTTCATGTTCCAATTTATCAGCCACATCAAAGATATCTACGCTTCATGGTGGCTTCGCGTCACTTCCAATTCGTGGCGCTTCCCTTCGGGTTGGCTACGGCCCCCCGGGTGTTCACGAAGGTCCTAGCTCCGATCCTAGCCAAGCTAAGGATCCAAGGGGTCACGATCCTAGCATACCTGGACGACCTCCTAGTCATAGACCACTCGTCTCCCGGCTTGGAGCGAGCAGTGGCCCTCACGGTCCAATACCTCGAGAGGTTCGGCTGGGTCCTAAATCGAGAAAAGTCAGCTTTCCAGCCCACAAGGCAGTTGGAATATCTCGGCATGAGATTAGACACAGAACAACAAGGAGTGTTCCTACCTCTGAGGAAGGTAAAAGCCATCAAGGAATTAATCCTACTGGTTCTAAGCAAGAAAGAACCGACTATTCGCCTATGTATGAGGTTACTAGGCAAGATGGTGGCCACGTTCGAGGCGGTACCATACGCCCAGAGCCACACTCGCATCCTACAGGCAGCCATCCTGTCAGCATGGAGCAGAAGGCCACAGGCCTTGGAATCCCGTTGCCGCTCTTATCAAGAGTCCGACAAAGTCTGTGTTGGTGGTTAGACCCTCAGAATCTACTGAAGGGGAAGTCTTTCAGCCCAGTGGCTTGGAAGATAGTGACCACAGACGCCAGCCTGACGGGCTGGGGAGCAATTTTGGATGGTTGCACTCGCCAAGGTACTTGGGCAAAGCCAGAGAAGCAGTTGCCCATCAACATCTTGGAGCTCAGAGCTGCTCGACTAGCCCTCAGGGCTTGGACGTCAAAATTGCAGGGGTTCCCGGTGAGAATTCAATCAGACAATGCCACGGCCGTGGCATACATAAATCACCAAGGGGGAACCAGGAGTCAAGCCGCTCAGAGAGAGGTGAGCTTGATTCTCCTATGGGCAGAGGCGCATGTGCCCTGCATATCGGCAATATTCATTCCAGGAGTGGACAACTTTCAGGCGGACTTCTTAAGCCGCCAGACTCTATGGCCGGGGGAATGGTCTCTGCATCCACAAGTCTTTCAAGCACTCTGCCAGAGATGGGGAGTGCCGGACGTGGATATCATGGCATCGAGACTCAACAAGAAACTAGACAGGTTCATATCCCGCTCAAGGGATCCGATGGCCTGCGGAACCGATGCGTTGGTTTGCCCTTGGCATCAGTTCAAACTTCTTTATGCGTTTCCCCCGCTCCAGTTACTACCCCGCCTGCTGCGCAGGATCCGGGTGGAACACATACCAGTCATCCTGGTAGCTCCAGCATGGCCCAGAAGGGCATGGTACTCACTCATCCTAAAGATGGTAGTGGGAGACCCTTGGACTCTTCCTCTACGGCCAGACCTGCTATCGCAAGGTCCGATCCTCCACCCTGCCTTACGGCATCTAAATTTGACGGCCTGGAAGCTGAATCCCTGATTCTCAGGGGTAGAGGTCTGTCTCAGAAAGTAGTCTCTACCCTAATCAGAGCCAGGAAACCGGTCTCTAGGGTGATTTATTACAGGGTCTGGAAGGCCTATGTAGGCTGGTGTGAGTCCAAGCGATGGCTTTCTCGCAAATTTACCATCGATAGAGTATTAAGTTTTCTCCAGCTAGGAGTGGATAAAGGATTGGCATTAAGCACAATCAAAGGACAGATTTCTGCTCTGTCAGTGTGGTTTCAGCGGCCGCTGGCCACCCACTCACTGGTTAAGACCTTCCTTCAAGGGGTCTTACGTATTAGACCTCCAGTTAAATCCCCGCTTTGTCCGTGGGATTTAAATCTTGTTCTGTCAAAGTTTACAGAAACAACCGTTTGAGCCGTTGGCTGATATTCCTTTGGTTCTACTGACAAGGAAGTTAGTATTTTTGGTTGCCATAGTTTCCGCAAGAAGAGTTTCGGAGCTAGCGGCCTTATCCTGTAAGGAACCATATCTTGTTTTTCATAAGGACAGGGTCGTTCTCCGCCCTCATCCTTCCTTCCTACCGAAGGTCATATCCAGTTTTCATTTGAACCAGGATTTGGTATTACCATCCTTCTTCCCTAAACCTACTTCCAGAAAGGAAGGGTTGCTGCATACCTTGGATATTGTCAGGGCCATGAAGGCCTATCTTAAAGCTACAAAGAAGATCCGGAAAACAGATGTGCTGTTCATTCTACCGGATGGGCCCAAGAAGGGGCAGGCAGCTGCAAAGTCCACCATTTCTAGGTGGATTAAGCAATTAATCACTCAGGCCTACGGCTTGAAAGGGTTGCCTCCTCCAGTATCATTAAAGGCTCATTCTACTAGAGCCATGGGCGCCTCCTGGGCAGCACACCACCAGATCTCTATGGCTCAAGTTTGCAAGGCGGCAACCTGGTCTTCTGTCCACACGTTTACAAAATTCTACAAGTTGGACGTAAGAAGGAATACTGATGCTGCCTTCGGGCAGGCAGTGCTGCAGGCTGCAGTGTGAGACCCTCGGATTCCGGGGGCTCCTCTTTTTTGAGTTAAATTTAAAATTTAAAATTATTTTTCTCAACTAAGTTGGATTTATTATGATTTGAGTATATCTCTAAATTAAATCCTTTTGTCTTGGAGATGTTCTCCCTCCCCTCATTGTAAGCATTGCTTTGGGACATCCCATATAGTAATGAATGCCGCTCTGTGTCCCGTGATGTACGATAAAGAAAAAGAGATTTTTAATACAGCTTACCTGTAAAATCTTTTTCTTGGAGTACATCACGGGACACAGAGCTCCCACCCCTCTTTTTTGAGGACCATTTTGGGAGGCATACTGCTTGCTACAAAACTGAGGTACTCCTCCTATGGGAGGGGGTTATATAGGGAGGGGCATTTCCTGTTTGAGATTGCCAGTGTCTACACCTGAAGGTACTCCATATAACCCATATAGTAATGAATGCCGCTCTGTGTCCCGTGATGTACTCCAAGAAAAAGATTTTACAGGTAAGCTGTATTAAAAATCTCTTTTTTTTGTACACACCTTGCTAAAGAGCTGTTTAAGCTCATATTTTCTCTGGAAAGCCGGTGTACTAAGTAGCAGTCAGAGTACTTTTATTCTTAGGTACTCTCCTAGCCCAGCATTAAGGGAAGCAATATTAGGATGTGATTAAGCCCTTGGGGCTCAATATTGTTTTCTCTTGTTAGGTTTTGGGAAGTTTAGTTTCTGTCTAACATTACCCTAGCCTAATTTTTTTCCTCATTTATGTAAATGTGTGTTTTCCTCCAGCTATTACAGTTAGTTGTATATTAGCGGAGTATCTCAGATTTGTTTATTATGGCTCCTAAGGGTGCAGGGAACGCTAAAAATGCTAAAGGTATTAAAAAGCCGAAGGGTTCCCCATCGGGCTCGGAGGATATTTCCCAGAATCCACCTGCCCCTACCTCCCCGGAGGATCCGGAGGTTGCTGCCCTGGGTGAGCCATCGGGGTTGCTAGGTGCTATGGCGGGCCCTATTCAACCAACTCCTTCCTATGTCACGGAAGAGATGTTAGCCTCCACCTTGGGTGGATGTGAAAAAAGGATGGCCGCTCTTATTACGGCCTCTTTATCCGGGAAGAAGCGGGCTAGATCCCCGTCTCCCAGGTTTGAATCTCCTGAGGAAGATGTCCTTTCCACTGAGGAATTGGAAGATACAGGAGACCAGGCTGAGGATCACCTGGACCATTTAGGTTCTGAGGATTCTACTATAGAAGAACCTTTTTCAGCTTCTCACGCAGAAAAATTGTGGGTTCAGTCCTTAACGGATATGGTGCGGTCAGCCTTTAAAATGCCTTTGCCTCAGCCTCTGGCTTCCGCTGTTTCCTCATTGGGCTCCCTAAAAGCGCCCCAAGCCAACCTGGTGTTCCCGGTCCATCCTTTGTTAAAGGACCTGATATTTCAGGACTGGGTTAAGCCAGACAGGATTTTTTTGCCTCCTAAAAGGTTCGCAGTTATGTACCCTTTAGAGGAGGAGTTTTCAAAAAAATGGGCTGTCCCCACTGTTGACGCAGCCATATCATGTGTCAATAAAGCTTTAACGTGTCCAGTGGACAATATTCACATGTTCAAAGATCCTGTGGATAAAAGGCTTGAGACCTTATTGAAGGCATCCTTTGCCACAGCGGGGGCAGTGGTCCAGCCAGCTGTAGCTGCCATTGGCGTCTGCCAGGCTTTAAAAGACCAGGCCAAGCAGGCCCTAAAGGACCTCCCGGCTCAACAGGCTCAGGACTTGGCCGACCTACCTAGAGCTTTATGTTTCGCGGTAGACGCTATCAAGGATTCAATCCAACAGGCGTCCCGCCTATCCCTGTATTTGGTTCACATGAGAAGATTACTTTGGTTAAAGAACTGGTCTGCAGAAACCCCCTGCAAAAAGCTCCTTACAGGATTCTCCTTTCAAGGAGAGAGATTGTTTGGAGAAGATCTTGACAAATATATTCAAAAGATCTCTAGTGGTAAGAGCACCCTCTTGCCGGTTAAGAAAAGGTTCCGGGGTCCCTTTAAGCGTCCAACCTCTCCAGTTCCAGGGCCCTCATTCTCTAGGCAGTATCGACGGCCTTCTGGACGAGCAGCTGCAAACAGGCCACAAGGCCAACCTGCAGGGAACAAGAGACCGTGGAACCGTAAGCCGGTTAAGGCTGCCCCTAAGGCAGCCTTGTGAAGGGGCGCCCCCACTCTCTCGAGTGGGGGGAAGACTCCGGTTGTTCTCGGAGTTGTGGGGGGCCAAAGTTACCGACCAATGGGTTCTGTCCTCAGTGACTCAGGGGTACAAGCTGGAGTTTCGGGAGTTCCCCCCTCCTCACTTTCAAGCGTCAAGACTTCCAGGCGACCCTCAAAAGCAGGCATCACTTCTGTCCGCCCTAGAGCGACTCCTATCTCAAGGAGTGATTATGGAAGTACCAGCAGGGGAGCAAGGACAAGGGTTTTACTCAAACCTCTTCATTGTCCCGAAGCCAAACGGCGACGTCAGGCCTATACTGGACCTAAAGTCATTAAACCGCTTTTTAAGAGTCCGGTCCTTTCGAATGGAGTCCATTCGTTCGGTGGTGGCCGCCCTCCAAGGAAGGGAGTTCTTGGCCTCCATCGATATAAAGGACGCATACCTGCACGTTCCGATATTCCCAGGTCATTACAAGTATCTGCGTTTTGCCCTAAACTATCGGCATTTTCAGTTCGTGGCTCTTCCGTTCGGACTAGCCACGGCCCCTCGGGTTTTTACGAAAATCCTGCCCCCCGTGTTAGCCATCCTAAGGGAACAGGGCATTCTGATCATGGCCTACTTAGACGATCTTCTGGTAGTCGACCACTCAGCGGCCGGCTTAAATCGGGCAGTGTTGCTAGCAGTAAACTGCCTAGAGTCCCTGGGTTGGGTTCTAAACCGGGACAAATCAGCCCTACAGCCCACAAGAAGGTTGGAGTATCTAGGTCTGATTTTAGATACAAGACGACAACGGATCTTCCTGCCCCAGTCCAGAGTGGACTCGATAAGGGAGTTAATCCACTTAGTCCTAAGCAGCACAAGGCCATCTATACGCCTCTGCATGCGCCTGTTGGGAAAGCTAGTGGCCACCTTCGAGGCAGTACCCTATGCCCAGATCCATTCTCGGAGGCTACAGAGAGCGATTCTCACGGCCTGGGACAAAAGACTCCAGGCCTTGGATCTTCCCATTTCCCTTCCCTATGCGGTAAGGCAGAGTCTGTGTTGGTGGCTAGTCACAAAAAATCTTCTGAAAGGAAGATCGTTCAGTCCCCCCTCATGGAGGATAGTAACCTCGGATGCCAGCCTATCAGGCTGGGGTGCAGTCCTAGACGATTTAACCCTACAGGGGAAATGGTCAAGGGCAGAATCAGCCCTACCCATAAATGTCTTAGAGATCCGAGCAGTTCGGTTGGCTCTTTTGGGCTGGACGGAGGTTCTGCAGGGCTCCCCAGTAAGGGTACAATCCGACAATGCCACTGCCGTAGCTTATATAAACCACCAGGGTGGCACCAGGAGTCAGGCAGCCCAGAGGGAGGTAGATCGGATCTTTTTATGGGCAGAAGCCCATGTCCCCTGCATCTCAGCTATCTTTATCCCCGGGGTGGACAAT
Source organism: Rana temporaria (assembly GCF_905171775.1). Taxonomy (NCBI): domain Eukaryota; kingdom Metazoa; phylum Chordata; class Amphibia; order Anura; family Ranidae; genus Rana; species Rana temporaria. The sequence goes on along the minus strand of NC_053490.1, from coordinate 713,394 downwards.
TGGCAAGCGGACTTTCTCAGCCGCCAACAGATGTCCCCAGGGGAGTGGTCCCTCCACCCCGAAGTGTTCCAGGACATTTGCCGGAAGTGGGGTACCCCGGAGGTGGACGTTATGGCGTCCAGATTCAATGCCAAAGTAGCAAAGTTTGTCTCCCGAACGAGGGATCCATTGGCCTGCGGCACGGATGCCTTGGTGTGCCCTTGGCATCAGTTTGCGCTAATCTATGCCTTCCCTCCAATACGGATGCTACCCCGTCTTCTTCACAGAATTCAAAGGGAACGCAAGCCAGCGATTCTAGTGGCCCCAGCGTGGCCCCGAAGACCTTGGTACTCCTTGATAAAAAGGATGACCGTAGAGGAGCCTTGGGTCCTCCCTCTACGTCCGGACCTCCTCTCACAAGGGCCATTCCACCACCCTGCCTTACAGGCCCTAAATTTAACGGCCTGGCGGCTGAGTCCCTGATTCTCAGAAACAGAGGCCTTTCAGGGCAGGTCGTTTCCACCCTTATAAACGCAAGAAAACCAGTTTCCAGGTTAATATACTATAGGGTGTGGAAGGCCTATATTACCTGGTGTGAAACCAGGAAATGGGATCCCCGCAAATATACCATTGGGAGAATCCTGGAGTTTTTACAGTTGGGAGTGGAAAAAGGTTTGGCGGTCGGCACAATCAAGGGGCAGGTGTCTGCCTTGTCGGTCTTCTTCCAGAGACCTTTGGCTGCCCATTCCTTAATGAAATCCTTTTTACAAGGTGTTATTCGGGTGAATCCCCCGATTAAAGCTCCCCTGTATCCTTGGGATCTAAATTTGGTTCTATCGGTCTTGCAAAGGCAGCCTTTTGAGCCCTTGTCCGCGATCCCTTTGGTCCTTTTGACTAGGAAACTAGTGTTTCTGGTGGCCATGGCATCCGCCAGAAGAGTGTCGGAGTTGGCAGCCTTGTCATGTAAGGCACCTTATTTATTAATGCATAAGGACAGGGTCGTTTTGCGGCCACTTCCGTCCTTCCTGCCTAAGGTGATATCGAATTTTCACCTTAATCAAGATGTGATTCTTCCATCATTTTTTCCAAAACCTTCTTCTAAGGAAGAGAGGTTACTACATTCCTTGGATGTAGTTAGAGCTGTAAGGATTTACTTGGAAGCTACAGCCCAGATTCGTAAGACGGACGTCTTATTCATTCTGCCGGAAGGGCCCAAGAAGGGCCAGGCAGCGTCTAAGGCCACTATTTCTAAGTGGGTTAGGCAGACGATTATGCAGGCCTATGGCCTGAAGGGGAAGAGTCCACCCTTGTCGGTTAAGGCTCATTCCACTAGAGCTATGAGTGCCTCTTGGGCAGCGTATCACCAGGTCTCTATGGCCCAGGTCTGCAGGGCAGCAACCTGGTCATCTGTCCACACATTTGCAAAATTTTATCAAATGGACGTTAGGAGGAACGCTGATTCAGCTTTTGGGCAGGCGGTACTACGGGCCGCAGTTTAATCTCCTCTTGTCCGGTGGCACCTCCTGTTTGGTTTTTTCTGGTTGTCTCCCTCCCCTCATGGAGCATTGCTTGGGGACATCCCATATGTAATGGCTATGCTGCTCTGTGTCCCGTGATGTACGATAAAGAAAAAGGGATTTTTAATAACAGCTTACCTGTAAAATCCTTTTCTTGTAGTACATCACGGGACACAGAGCTCCCACCCCCTCTTATGGGGAATTTTGGGATGCATATTGCTTGCTACAAAACTGAGGTACTCCCACTATGGGTGGGGGTTATATAGGGAGGGAACTTCCTGTCGGAGAGTGCCAGTGTCCATCACCTGAAGGTACACTATATAACCCATATGTAATGGCTATGCTGCTCTGTGTCCCGTGATGTACTACAAGAAAAGGATTTTACAGGTAAGCTGTTATTAAAAATCCCTTTTTCTTCCACATAACTTTCTATTAATGTGCTTGGATACAGCAGTTTGGGAACATCCAACTTCTTTTGCAATTACCTTTTGAGGCTTTTCCTCCTTATGGAGGGTGTCAATGATGGTTTTCTGCACAACTTTCAAGTCAGCCGTCTTTCCCATGATTGTGATTCCTACTGAACCAGACTGAGAGACCATTTAAAGCAGTGGTTCTCAACCTCCTAGTGCCGTGACACCTTGATAAAATTTCCCAAGTTGTGGGGACCCCTAACAGTAAAATTATTTTTGTAGCGTGGGTTGTCAACACCCAAAGCAAGACAAGTAATTTACACCTCTAACCCATGGATACTTGGCGCTCCCTGAGTCCCTTCCACTCGTACAGTATTAAAACCCCTTATGGTACTCACTGTGTCTCTACAGCAGTGACACCTATGCCAAAATCAGGAGATAGGGTCTCCTTCAGCCCCTCCCACTTCACATTCCTCACCAGCCAGCTGACCTCTAGTCTCTGCCCCCCCGTCACGCCGCAAACTGAATGGGTGGCTGCGAAGAGGCTGAGTGGGCCACCGAAAGCTCCAGGGACAGCCCTGATGGGTAGCCATGAAAAGGCTGAGAGAGCGGTGCAGGATTCAGGAACAGCCCAGGATTCGGTGACCCCTGGCAAATTGTCATTCGACCCCCAAGGGGGTCCCGACCCCCAGGTTGAGAACCACTGATTTAAAGGCTCAGGAACCCTTTTTGGGTGTTATGGATTAATTAGCTGATTAGAGTGGGACACTTTGAGCCTAGAATATTGCACCTTTTCACAATATTCAAATTTTCTGAGATTGTGTATTTGAGGTTTTCATGAGCTGTAAGCCATAATCATCACAATTATGACAAATCACGGCTTGGACTATCTTGCTTTGAATGTAATGAGTCTCTCTCATATATTAGTTTCACCTTTTAAGTTGCATTAGTGAAATTTAACTTTTGCACGATATTAAAAATTTTCGAGTTTCACCTGTAGATCAGAAAACTGAAACATTCCAATTCAGTAAAGCTTTTATAGGTGAAGCTTTGCTTTGAAGTAAGATGCCACTTTTGCAGCAACTGCAACAAAGTCCTCCAGTGGGACCATTGGCTGCCACAGATGGTGTACTAATTAGTGTCAGAAATGTATTTAACCATGGCTACATAAAACTGAACCTCGAGAAGTTAAAAAATAAAATACAATTAACTGCTTTTTTTTTTTTTTCTTTGGATGTAATAAAATACTTTTCATGGTATACTTTAACAAACATTCCTTATTGGAAAAAAAAATTGGACTATCACTACAGTGTATTGATTTTATCGCAAGCTTCAATGGTGGAGAGGAACAGCCTGGTTAATGCATAGATCAGGGGTCACCAAACTCTGTAAAGAAAGAGCCAGTTTACTGTCCTTCAGACTTTAGTGGGGCCAGGCAGTGCCCAGTGGGAGAGGTTTTTTTATTTTATTTTTTCGGATCGGTGGTGCGGCAGGCAGGATGATTGACGATGGATTTACATGAAGTGTGTGTTGTGTTTTTTATATTTAATAAAGGATTTGTCAAAATGTGTCTTCTGTTCTTATTTTTGTACACTTTTTTTTGGTGAATGGGTACCCCATGAAGGGCAGGATTTGGGCAGAGTCCACCCTGGCCCAAAGCACCCCCCAATGTTGAGGGCATGTGACCTGGTATGATTCAGGCCGGGGGCACGCTCGCTTGCCCCCCCCCTTCCTGGCCTGCCAGGCTGCATGCTTGGATAAGGGTCTAGTATGGATTATGGACCTTTTTTTGGCAGCACAGAGTGGGACCTATACCATACAGCCCACATGTATGTGCAGGGCTGGACTGGGACAAAAAGTTGGCCCTGGACTTCATCCAGACTGGCCCACTTTGACACGTCTCTCCCATGGCGGCCGGACAACTCCTGCACCCCCCCCGGCCACCCAAGCCCCCTCTCCCCCTTCACTAGCCCCTAGCCGTTCTACTTTATTAGAGTAGAACGGCTGGTACTGGTACTCTTATAGGCAGTACCAGTGGGGAAGCTAGACATTAATTCACCCGGGGCAAAGAATCAGTTTGGTGCCCCCCTTATGGGACAAGAATAGGCAGAAGTGAGAAACTCCCAGGCCATAGCTGTTGAGTCAGCTGTCTGTCCCCTCCCCCATGCTCCTCTGTCGCCCCCCCTGCTCCTCTGGTCCTCCCACTGCTTCTCTGTTCCCCCCAGGTGAGTGCTGCGGGAAGGGAGAGACAGAGGAGGGGGGCGGCGGTCTGCTGTCACTGAAGCCGGCCCACTGAGCCATCGGCCCACCGGGAAACTCCCTGTAGTCCCAATGGCCAGTCCATCCCTGTGTATGTGTCACTAATTTACAGCAGCTCCAGTAATTGTGGCCTAGCACTAAGCCTAGGAGCTGAATCCATCAGCTTGTGGGCTTATGCTTCTAATGCCAAGTGTTCCATAGGAGTGCTGGCAGAAGGCATAGTCAACGATGCAGAACAATGCTTTTCATCAGAAGAGCCTCACATGTCGAGCGATCAGGACTTTGCTAAGTAACCCAATAAACAGTGAGAACATTGGCAGGTCCATGTGACTGGCCATGCCTCTCTCCACATGCCATCAGACACCCAACATCCTAGATAAGATACGCTGCTCTGGAAATTTTATAGATGGGCAACTCCTGTCCTATTGATTAGTGGTTCCAAATTAATAACTACTGCAGTAGGGAACAGACACAAATATGTACTCTGCATCTTTCCAAATAATCTATTCTGTTTATTTGACACAATTTATGCTTTTTTTTTATACAAATTATTATATAAATCTTGCATTAATATTACATTTGTACCTTTATGGTAACAAGGGGCGTAACATAGGCAGGCTAAATTCTAATCAGGACTCGATGTAACATGTAATCAAAACATAATTTAGTGTCGGGTGCAATACATAGGCAAAGCATATAAAATACAGTTGTATACAGAATGTACAGTTTCTTTTACAGTATCCCCTCTTATGATCAATCTTTTACATTTTGATCTCTAACATACAGTACAGACCAAAAGTTTGGACACACCTTCTCAATCAAAGACTTTTCTTTATTTTCATGACTATGAAAATTGTAGATTCACACTGAAGGCATCAAAACTATGAAGGAACACATGTGGAATTATACATAACAAAAAAGTGTGAAACAAGTGAAAATATATTTCATATTCTAGGTTCTTCAAAGTAGCCACCTTTTGCTTTGATTACTGCTTGGCACACTCTTGGCATTCTCTTGATGAGCTTCAAGAGGTAGTCACCTGGCGTGGCACCCCATCACTCTCCTTCTTGCTCAAATAGCCCTTACACAGCCTGGAGGTGTGTTTGGGGTCATTGTCCTGTTGAAAAATAAATGATGGTCCAACTAAACGCAAAACCGGATGGAATAGCATGCCGCTGCAAGATGCTGTGGTAGCCATGCTGGTTCAGTATGCCTTCAATTTTGAATAATTCCCCAACAGTGTCACCAGCAAAGCACCCCCACACCATCACACCTCCTCCTCCATGCTTCACGGTGGGAACCAGGCATGTAGAGTCCATCCGTTCACCTTTTCTGCGTCGCACAAAGACACGGGGGTTGGAACCAAAGATCTCAAGTTTGGACTCATCAGACCAAAGCACAGATTTCCACTGGTCTAATGTCCATCCCTTGTGTTCTTTATCCCAAACAAGTCTCTTCTGCTTGTTGCCTTTCTTTAGCAGTGGTTTCCTAGCAGATATTCTACCATGAAGGCCTGATTCACACAGTCTCCTCTTACCAGTTCTAGAGATGTGTCTGCTGCAAAAGGTGGAAGAGCCTAGAATATGAAATATATTTTCAGTTGTTTCACACTTTTTTGTTATGTATAATTCCACATGTGTTACTTCATAGTTTTGATGCCTTCAGTGTGAATCTACAATTTTCATAGTCATGAAAATAAAGAAAACTCTTTGAATGAGAAGGTGTGTCCAAACTTCTGGTCTGTACTGTACCTGCTATCACCTTTAACCTGAAACCCTCCATAAGCTTAGGTGGAGGTGGTCCCGGACAAGGAGGCAAACTCAATATAACAACTGAGAGTAGCGAAATTATTATTATACATGATTTATATAGCACCAACAGTGTGTGCAGCGCTTTACTATGTAGAGGGGTGACGGTACAATTATAATAGAGTTCATTACAGAAGGAATATGATGTCTCTGCTCGTGGAGCCTACAATCCAAAGGGTGGGGTGGTACAAAAGGTAATAGCTATAGTTCCCTCTGTTATATAACATTTAGCTCCCCAGTGAATGTCATTTATAAAAATATTCTGTATAATGCCTTATTTCAGAGTGCCACTCAGCGCTCACGTGACCGTCCGTTAGTCTCCTCTGCCAATCTGATAGCTGTAGAGGGAGATGCTGGGTATCCCCCGCTGACGTTATCCGGGACGAGGAACAGAAAAGAAAACAAGGGTGGGACTTTGGATTAAGCATGCATCCCAGGAGAAACCACAAAACAATTGAATATGGCCGATATCTAGTACAATGGACCCAAAAACGTTAGCATGAGAGCATTGCATGGCAGCAATTGGCAGTCAATGTTTTAATCGCATAAAAAATATAACAAAAACAATAGTGACATAGCATCAGGGCCGCCATCAGGGGGGTACAGGCAGTACACCTGTAAGGGGCCCGGATGTCTCCAGGGGCCCGGATGGCAACCCCCTTAAATTTTTTTTTTTTTTTTTTTTTTTTTTTAGGGGTTAGTTTTTTTTAATTAAAGGTCCCAGAGGTCCCCATGGCCCGAATGAAAAACCCCCTTTTTTTTTGTAATTGTTTATATATATATATATATATACACCTCCCTCTTTTATATATATATAATTTTTTTTTTTTATTAAAGGGCTCAGAGGTCCCCAGGGCCCCATGTGGCAACTCCCCTTTTTTTTATTTATTTTTATAAATGTTTAATTTTTTATTAAAGGGCCCAGAGGTTTCTTTTTTTTTATTAAGGTCCCCGGATGGCAACCCCCCCTTTTTTTGTAAATTCTTTTTATAATTTTTTTTATATATATATATGTATAGATTTTATTAAAGGACCCAAAGGTCCGCAGGGCCCTGGATGGCTACCCCCCTTTTTTTATAAAAAAATTTTAATATATATTTTTCTTTTTTGTAAAGGGCCCCCCGCTTCTCAACTTCAGGCAGCACCCCCCCCTCCCCCCGGTTCTGTGTGCTCCAGGGGGCCCAGGCCTGAAGCTGTGTAAGGGGCCCCATAATTCCTGATGGCGGCCCTATACATGGTATAGTAGTCAAAAATTGAATGGTACATAATTCTATAACAATAAATGGTAAAAAAGTGTAATAATATATTGGGTTCATATATATATAAAAACAGTAGAACAAAAGAGGACAAACCAATTCAATTGAAGCGTGTCTCCATAATAGAAAGATAGAACTTGCATATGCTGGCACACTCCACTAGGTATGGGGACTGATAGGTAGTAATGATATTACTGTATATATACAAAGGGGGCATCTAAGTGGCTCCCAATGGGCGTATTAAATACATTATGTAACAATTCTTATACAAAATCAGTATCCTTAAAATATATCTCCATGATGGTTATAACCGTGATTGGTTGGTAAAGTCCAATCGGTGTATGAAGTAGTAGGTAATGCAGTAGCGGTATGTATGTAAGAATGCATCAAGAGGTATACCAGGGGGGGGTAGACAGGGTGGGGGGGAGGTAGTAGGGGGGGGAGGGAGGAGTCTGGGTGGGTCAATTTATTGTTTATACACTAGAGTTAATGTTAGCGTTTGCTTATTTTGTTACATGTATTGTGTACACTTGGCTCGCCTGTGAGCAAATATGAAAATATTGAACATTGGAAAATAATAAAGAAAAATTATAAAAAAAGAATGCATCTTATTGGGTCAACGTGTTTCGTGGCTACTGCCACTCTTCAGGAGCAGGTATGTAGTGGGAGTCTATAAATATCAAAACAATAAGGTTTAGAATAGGTTGGTATGCTGAATCTCATTGCGGGGGGAAGGAGGGAGAAGATAGAGCAGTAACCATTCCTAAGATAACTTACAGGTATGACTATGGGTATAGGCGTGGAGGGCAAGGGGCCGGGGAGGCCCAGCCGGAAGAACAAACCGGGGCGAGGAGAGAAGGAGACCAGTGGGCAGTCACATGAGTGCCGTGCGGCACTCTGAAATAAGGTATTATACAGAAAAGTTTTATAAATGACATCCACGGGGGTTATGTTATATAACAGAGGGAGCTATAATAGGAAAGCACTGTGGCCCAGATTCTCGTAGGAGATACGACGGCGTATCTCCAGATACGCCGTCGTATCTCTGAGTCCGAGCCGTCGTATCTTGGCGCCTGATTCAAAGAATCGGATACGCCAGAATTTGTAAAAAATATACGACCAGCGTAAGTCTCCTACGCCGTCGTATCTTAACTGCATATTTACGCTGGCCGCTAGGGGCGTGCACACTGATTTATGCCTAGAAATATGTAAATCAGCTAGATACGCCAATTCACAAACGTACGCCCGGCCGACGCAGTACAGATACGCCGTTTACGTAAGGCTTTTCCCGGCGTAAAGTTACCCCTCCTATATGAGGCGTAGCAATGTTAAGTATGGACGTCCTTCCCGCGCCAAGTTTTGAAATTTTTACGTCGTTTGCGTAAGTCGTTCGCGAATAGAGCTGTACGTAAGTTAGGTTGGCGTCTAAAGCAATGACGACTTGCGGCGTAATTTCGAGCATGCGCACTGGGATTTTTTCACGCGCCGTTCACAAAAAACGTAAAATACGTGGGGTTATCTTAAATTTACATAAAACACGCCCACAACATCCCCATTTGAATTAGGCGGGCTTACGCCGGCCCACCTACGTTACGCCGCCGTAACTTAGGGCGCAAGTTCTTTCTGAATACGGAACTTGCGCCCAAATTTACGGCGGCGTAACGTATCTGAGATACGTTACGCCCGCAGAAAGATCCGGGGGGGGGGGGGTTTCATGGAGTGGACAGAGCTAGGGAGAAAAAAATGGTAAATCTACTACAAAGGAATAATGAACAGGGTGTGTTATTTAGAATTTCCTAGAATCTTCTGCAGATTGCGTGCAATTTTTATTCTGAGCGCCGTGGTTCTTACGCCGTAGATCAGAGGGTTAACAGTAATAGATGTACTCATACCACTCATAGAGATGACAACATGGGAATCGGTGGAGAGAGAAATGCTGCCTAATCTGTACCTAAAGGAGATAAACAGAACTCCCACCATACAAATGGAAAAGGCAATGACATGAGTCGCCAACGTTTGGGCGGCTTTCTGAGAGGCTTCCCCAGGAAGGTTGAGACAGACGACAATAGTCCTTATGTAACAATATATGATCACAAGTATGCAGGTAATTGCAATGGACAAGGTCCATGTTGTTCCAAAGATATTATTAACTGTGATATCACCGCAAGAAAGTCGTTGGAGAGACATGGTCTCACAGTAGACATTGGCCCGGATTCAAAGAGATCTGCGCTCTATTTGCGGAGGCGCAGGGCAACGATTTTGCCCTGCGCCCCCGCAAATATTTTGCGCTGCCCTCGATTCACGGAGCAGTAGCTCCGTAAATTGCGAGGGCGCGCCGGCAAAATTGCCCGGTGTAAGCGGGCGCAATGTAAATGATCCCGCCGGGGGCGGGAATCATTTAAATTGGGCGCGCCGAGCGTAGAGCGCACGTCGGGAAACTTTCCCGACGTGCATTGCGGCAAATGACGTCGCAAGGACGTCATTTGCTTCAAAGTGAACGTGAATGGCGTCCAGCGCCATTCACGTATCACTTACGCAAACGGCGTGAAATTCAAATTTCACGACGCGGGAACGGAGGGTATACTTTAGCATTGGCTGCCCCTACTATTAGAAGGGGCAGCCTTACGCTAAAGACGCCGTACAGAAACTCTGTAACTTGCGTACGCAGGGCCCGCGCAACATTGTGAATCGGCGTAAGTATGCAATTTGCATACTATACGCTGACCACAATGGGAGCGCCCCCTAGCGGTCAACGCAAGAATGCAGCCTAAAATCTGCGTGGCATAAGAGCCTTATGCCACGCAGATTTTAGGCTGCAGTCGGCGTAACAAGTTCTCTGAATCAGGAGAACTCGTTACGCCGGCGCAAGTCAGCAATTGCGCTGCGTAACTATGGTTACGCAGGCGCAATTGCTTACTGAATCTGGGCCATTGTTGATATTTACTGCGCAAAAGGTCAGCCTTGCCGCTAATAATACAACCGAACCTGTTACCACAACAACAAGAAACAATATGACAAGTATACATTTTTTGACATGTCAAAGTTGTCATCAGAGTGGGGTACCTCAGAGGGTGAGCTACCGCCAAATATCGGTCATATGCTATAAGGGTGAAAGTATAAACTTCAGCAGCGGAGTAGGCCTGAAATAGACATCCGGAGAGAGAAATAGTTGATTTTTTAGACAGTAAGTCAATCAGTAGCTTGGGGAGGTAAGCCGAACTTCCGAACATCACGTTGAAGGCCAAGCCGCATATAAAGATGTACATCGGTTCATGCAAACTTTCCTCTGTCCAGGTTACATAGACAATCATTGAACTGACAAATAATGAAGTTGAATATACTGAAAAAGCAAGCAGAGCGTAGAAGTATCGAAATGATTCCATCTCGACAAGCCCCAAAAGCACAACATTGGTGTAGGTGGTCGATATGTTCTCCATGGAAGGAATCGAAGATCGGCTTTATTTGTTGCAGTAGAATAAGCGTAACGTTTAATTTCAAACTGGATAATATTAAGAAAATGAGAACAAAAATTCTATTCTATGAATACTTTAAATGTGGTCTTAAAATATATGTATCAGAATACTTAAACATGACAATCCAGCGAGACTTTTATAGTCTTCAGAAAGGTGAAGCATCTGCAGCAAAGTCTTCCAGTGGGACCATTCGCTGTCACAACTGGATACTACCGTATTTATCGCGGTATAACGCGCTCCCGCGTATACCGCGCACCCCTAAAGTGGCCCCCAATCCTGTGGAAAAAAAGTTTTTTTGTTTTTTTGTACTTACAGTTTTGGTGTCTTGCGCGGCGTCCATCGGCGGCCTCGTCGGGTCCGGCGTCCTTCTGCGGCTTCGAGTGTCCTCTTTGGCGGTCCGGCGTCTGTCTTCGGCGGGTCGGGTGTCCTCTTCGGCGGGTCGGGTGTCCGTCTTCGGCGGGTCGGGTGTCCTCTTCGGTGGGTCGGGTGTCCTCTTCGGCGGGTCCGGCGTCCTCGCGTCCTCCCCGCTCGTTTCCCGCCACGAGTTTGAATACTGCGCCGGCATATACCGAGCGCAGTACACTCGTGAATCTTCGGGCAGGCTCGGCAACTGTCGCGCTGACGTCAGTGCGAGAGGCGCCGAGACCGCCCGAAGATTCACGAGTGTACTGCGCTCGGTATATGCCGGCGCAGTATTCAAACTCGTGGCAGGAAAGTGGGTATCGGCGTATATCGCGCACCCACGATTTTGCCCTGATTTTCAGGGCAAAATAGTGCGCGGTATACGCCGATAAATACGGTAATTAGTGTCAGAAATGTATTTAGTCTGAATTCAGAGATGTAAAAAAAAAACAAGTTGTTAGAAGTTATTAGCTATGGCTGGATGAACAGCTTTTTTTTTTAATGTTCAACAATTATAACATTTTCAATAGTAGCAACTAAAAAAATAACTGAACGGTCACTAAAATGTATGCATTAATTCCAAGCTTCAAACAGCATGGTGGCCAGAAACACCTTAGTCAACTTATAGATAAATCAAAACAGATAGCCGGATTCAGGTAGAGCGGCGCTTCTTTGTTCCGGCGTAGCGCAGGTCATTTACGCTACGCCGCCGCAAGTTAGAGAGGCAAGTGATGTATTCACAAAGCACTTGCGTCCTAAGTTTACGGCGGCGTAGCGTAAATGTGCCGGCGTAAGCGCGCCTAATTCAAATTGGGAAGAGGTGGACGTGTTTTATGTTAATAAGGCATGACCCCACGTAATTGACGTTTTGATCGTACGGCGCGTGCGCCATCCGTGGACGTATCCCAGTGCGCATGCGTCGGATAGAATGCCTAAGATACGTAGAACACCGCCTACGACGTGAACGTAACTTACGCACAGCCCTATTCGCGTACGACTTGCGCAAACGACGTAAAAAGATACGCTTGTTCCGACGTCCATACTTTACATGGGCTGCGCCACCTAGAGAGCAGATTTATCTTTACGCCGGCATATGTCTTACGTAAACGGCGTAACTAATTGCGACGGGCGTCTGTACGTTTGTGAATCGGCGTATCTTGCTCATTTGCATATTCGACGCGGAAAACAACGGAAGCGCCACCTAGCGGCCAGCGTCAATATGCACCCTAATATACGACAGCGTAGGAGACTTACGCCGCTCGTATCTTAGCCTAATTTAAGCCTATCTGGTTTCCAGAAACCGCTTAAATATACGACGGCGCAGATTCGGAGTTACGCCGGCGTAACTCTACGTGAATCTGGCTAATAGTTACATAGTTAGTCAGGTTGAAAAAAGAAACAAGTCCATCTAGTTCAACCATAAAAAATAAAAAAAATATCGTACAATCCCATTAACCCAATTCTCTACCCACAGTGGGGCTTTTTAAGAGTAGGGCGCAGCTCCCGGAGAAAGATTATTATTTAAACAATAAAATAACTGTAGCGCTTGGTTGCTACTAGTAACAAACATCCGTTCAGGGGAGGGCTGGCAGCCTTAGGCCTGGGGGGAAAGTCCAGTCAAGTGGCCCTTTGAACCACTGAATAAGCTCACCATCTCCAGTGCCCATCAGCGTAACCTCACCAGTGCCCATCAGCGCAACCTCACCAGTGCCCATCAGTGCAGCCTCACCAGTGCCCATCAATGCAGTGCATTGTCTGTTCAGTGCATGGGGGTTGGAGAGGAGCTGGATTACACAGAGCAGAGATCTCCCACTTACCCAGTGTGGCCGCTCCTAAGATGGACGTCATCAGTGTGCTGTCTATCATAGGTGCCAGTCCAGGAGGCGGGACTTCGTATGACAGTGGCCGCCAGGTAAGCGGGAGATCCCCACTCTGTGAAATCTGGTGGTGCTCCCCTTCCGAGGCAGATCAATCGGCACAGACCCTGGGCGCCCTCCTACTGCCCGATCTCACGGTGTACCCGCTCCCAATTGAACCTGCAAAGCAGGGACAAAACGGGGACAGACTTGGTCCAGGGACAGTGTCCTCAGTCCGGGGACTGTCCCCGGGAAACTGGGCATGTCTGGTCACCCTAGGCTAGTGGCCAGCAGGACCCAGAGGTCCGTGGCCAGTTCCCAGCAGGACCCACACACTGTGGGTCCTGCTGGGAGCTGCCCGTGCACCTGGGGGTCCTGCTGGCTATGGACCTGTGGGTCCCGCTGGCCATGGCCTGTGGGTCCTGCTGCCAGCAGGACCCACAGTGTTGAGGGCAATTTTTAGGTTACTGGGTGGGCACTGGCCTGGAGCAGGCTAAATAGGGTGTATGGGTGGTAGATTGGATGTGGGGTTCAGCTGCAGGTGTCAGGGTCTCTCACCTCAGTGATGGCAGCTTCCATAAACAAACCAACTGCTGTTATTCAGATGGCCGGCGCTCACCAGGGGGCCGGCCATCTGAATAGTGAGCAGCGGCGACAATACATAGATTCATGCAATGCATTGTTTCAGTGGCGGTGCAGGAGAGCGGTGCACCCACTATCGACACCAGAGGTTTGCAGTACCTCTCCTCGGCGGCCTAGCAGTTCTAGTAGCATGTGGTAATAGGTGGACTACTGCTCCCAGCTAGCCTGACATGCAAATTCTGCACCCTCAGGCCTCAGCGAATTGACACTACTCCCCACAGTCTCTCTTTTGCTCCAGGACTCCTCACCAATGGCCGTGTAATGATGAGGACTTCATCCATGACCGTGTAAAGATGAAGTTCCCTTCCAGACTCCCTGGCATGCCTCCACACCCAGCACTCCACCGCTGTATACACACTGACCTTCTCCTGCCCCAAGCCCATGATGAAGAACTTTATTCGGAAATATGTTCCAGCAGCACCTCCTGTCCTGCTCCTGGAATTCCTCCTCTGTGATTGTGTCCAGAATCGACCTCATCCATGGTTGTGTAAGGATGAGGTTCCCTCATAGCTCTCCTGGGTCACTCCGCGTTCGGCGTGCCCCCCCCCCCCCAGATGGGGATGCCCTACAGCAGGGGTGTCCAAACTTTTTTCAAAGAGGGCCAGATTTGATTAAGTGAACATGCGTGAGGGCCGACTATTTTGCCTGACATTCTTTGAACCATTAAAATTGGGTCTAAGTGTGTTTGTCTGAGCACTAATACACTGCCCAACAAGAATTCTCTTGCCTTTCTGGCTGTGTGTGGTGAAGAGATGAGCTTGGGCGGTTATTTGGATATAGTGTATATATTTCTTTTGTGGCCCCAACGAATCCCAGAGCGCTGCTTAGGACTAAGGATGAGCTTGGGCGTGTTAGTTGGATATACCGTATTTATCGGCGTATAACACGCATTGCCGTATTTATCGGCGTATAACACGCATTGCCATGAATGCAGCCTCACCATTGCCACGAATGCAGCCTTACCATTGCAACCAATGCAGCCTTACCATTGCAACCAATGCAGCCTTACCATTGCAACCAATGCAGCCTTACCATTGCAACCAATGCAGCATCACATGTGCCATAAATGCAGCCTTACATGTGCCATGAATGCAGCCTTACCATTGCAATCACTGCAGCCTTACCATTGCAACCAATGCAGCCTTATCATTGCAACCAATACAGCCTCACATGTGCCATCAGTGCAGCCTGAACAATGGCCATCTGCAGCCTCGGAGGGCAGAGGGAGGGGGGCGGGACGAGTGCCGACAGATTACAAACAGGAGAATCTCTTGTTTACCCTGTGGCCTCTTTAATACAAAGTCCCACCTCCTTTGATAGACAGAACAGTCGTCCAATGACATCCCAGAAGTTGGGACTTCCAATAGAGACGCTGCTGAGTAAACAGGAGATTCTCTTTGTGTAATCCGATGACGCTCATCCTGCCCCCTCCCTGTATCCTCCAAGGCAGCGCCAATAAATACAGTATATATCTTTTGTGGCCCTGGGGGCCACGAACAATATATATATCCAAATCCCCAGGGGGGCCATATTAAATCAACAGGGGGGCCGCATTTGGCCCCCGGGCCGGACTTTGGACATGCCTGCCCTACAGCAACTGCCTAGTATTCCATTCTCCACTTCTTCTGGTTGACAATCCCCCCCAGCAGCATGTGACCCCAGCTTATGTGGGAGGCCTGCCCCCCTGCCAACCCTATATGGGGATTGGTCAGGGCTCCTCACATGAGCTGCCTGCCACACCAGCTTCAGGTCCAGCCCCTCTTCCAGAACAATCTCCCTGGAAGCAGGGGAGGTGTCTGTCAGGGCTGGGCTCAGCCCTTCCTTCTCTGTGCTGGCAGCTCAGCCGTCAGCTAATTGCCAGCTCCCATCTCTCCACAGTGATCCACCTGTTGATGATCCGGCTCATCAGCTCTGCCTACTTAAAGCCTTCCAGTTCATTTGCTCGCCGCCTTTGCCTTGGTCACATCACAGAGACTTTCTCCTGCATTCCTGTTTAATACTTGCCTGGCTGATGTCCCTTCTGGTTCCTGATCCTGCTTGCTGTACTACTACGTTCATGTCTGGCTCTCTGACATTTGCTTGGCTGACTACCCGAACCGGATACTAAACTCTGACATGTTTTTGACTATGCTTACTTTGTTTACCTTTTTATTATTCCTATTAAATAAGTGTGATTTAACTGTACTTCTGTCTCGGTCTGATTCATGGTTTCTGTCAGTAGGCGAAGGCCATGAATTCAGAAGATGCAGCAAATCCACTTGTTGATAATATTTTTTCCAGATTGGATGACATGGATGGAGTCGCATGGCTCGTCTAGAATCTCCCACTGTGGCCACTCCGGTACTCCCTGTGCAGGCACACGCCTCAAATATTTCCTCTATAAGAGGTATGTCTGGTTCCACCCCGCTTCCCCAGCGATTTGGGGGGCGATCCAGTCCAATGCAGAGCGTTTCTCAACCAGGTTGAGATATATTTTGAGATGCTGCCCCAGGCGTTTCCCACGTACAGAAGCAAAGTAGGTTTTGTGCTATCTTTGCTTTCCGAGAGAGCCTTGGCCTGGGCAAACCCTCTATGGGAAAAACCCGTGGTCTGGAGTTACCCAGAATTTCTGGCTTCATTCAAAGCGGTATTTAACGTTCCCGCATGCTCCGCTTCTGCTGCCAAGAGCCATCAAACAGAGTACGAGAACTGTTTACGCCATTGAATTCCGTACTCTGACAGCAGAGGTTGCTTGGAACAATGAGGAGGGAGAGAGTGACCAGGCCGGTTACTTTTTGAAGTCTTGTCTTACCTGTCCAGGGAACACCTGAACCTTGATGACCTGTCACGGACAGACCTTAGGTGGCGTTGTTTAGTCTCCAGCTGCCCAGAAGGATAAGCCCCTGGTTTCAGTTACCTACCCTAGCCCGCCCCTATACTGCCCTAGCCTGTCCATATACTACCCTAGCGTGCCCATTTACTACCCTAGCTGGGCCATATACTACCCTAGTCTGCCCATATACTACCCTAGGGTGCCCATTTACTATCCAAGCTGGTCCATATACTACCCTAGCCTGTCTATATACTACCCTTGCCTGTCCATATACTACCCTAGCGTGCCCATTTACTACCCTAGCCAGTCCATATACTACCCTTGCCTGTCTATATACTACCCTAGCCCGCCCCCATACTGCCCTAGCCAGTCCATATACTACCCTAGCGTGCCCATTTACTACCCTAGCCGGGCCATATACTACCCTAGTCTGTCCATATACTACCCTAGGGTGCCCATTTACTATCCTAGCTGGTCCATATACTACCCTAGCCTGTCTATATACTACCCTAGCCTGTCTATATACTACCCTAGCCTGTCTATATACTACCCTAGCGTGCCCATTTACTACCCTAGCCAGTCCATATACTACCCTTGCCTGTCTATATACTACCCTAGCCCGCCCCTATACTGCCCTAGTCAGTCCATATACTACCATAGGGTGCCCATTTACTATCCTAGCTGGTCCATATACTACCCTAGCCTGTCTATATACTACCCTTGCCTGTCTATATACTACCCTAGCATGCCCATTTACTACCCTAGCCAGTCCATATACTACCCTTGCCTGTCTATATACTACCCTAGCCCGCCCCCATACTGCCCTAGCCAGTCCATATACTACCCTAGCGTGCCCATTTACTACCCTAGCCGGGCCATATAATACCCTAGTCTGCCCATATAATACCCTAGGGTGCCCATTTACTATCCTAGCTGGTCCATATACTACCCTAGCCTGTCTATATACTACCCTAGCCTGTCTATATACTACCCTAGCATGCCCATTTACTACCCTAGTCGGTCCATATACTACCCTTGCCTGTCTATATACTACCCTAGCCCGCCCCTATACTGCCCTAGCCAGTCCATATACTACCCTAGCGTGCCCATTTACTACCCTAGCCGGGCCATATACTACTCTAGTCTGCCCATATACTACCCTAGGGTGCCCATTTACTATCCTAGCTGGTCCATATACTAGCCTAGCCTGTCTATATACTACCCTAGCCTGTCTATATACTACCCTTGCCTGTCTATATACTACCCTAGCGTGCCCCTATACTGTCCTAGCCGGTCCATATACTACCCTAGGGTGCCCATTTACTATCCTAGCTGGTCCATATACTACCCTAGCCTGTCTATATACTACCCTAGCCTGTCTATATACTACCCTAGCCTGTCTATACAGGGAGTGCAGAATTATTAGGCAAATGAGTATTTTGACCACATCATCCTCTTTATGCATGTTGTCTCACTCCAAGCTGTATAAGCTCGAAAGCCTACTACCAATTAAGCATATTAGGTGATGTGCATCTCTGTAATGAGAAGGGGTGTGGTCTAATGACATCAACACCCTATATCAGGTGTGCATAATTATTAGGCAACTTCCTTTCCTTTGGCAAAATGGGTCAAAAGAAGGACTTGACAGGCTCAGAAAAGTCAAAAATAGTGAGATATCTTGCAGAGGGATGCAGCACTCTTAAAATTGCAAAGCTTCTGAAGCGTGATCATCGAACAATCAAGCGTTTCATTCAAAATAGTCAACAGGGTCGCAAGAAGCGTGTGGAATAACCAAGGCGCAAAATAACTGCCCATGAACTGAGAAAAGTCAAGCGTGCAGCTGCCAAGATGCCACTTGCCACCAGTTTGGCCATATTTCAGAGCTGCAACATCACTGGAGTGCCCAAAAGCACAAGGTGTGCAATACTCAGAGACATGGCCAAGGTAAGAAAGGCTGAAAGACCACCACTGAACAAGACACACAAGCTGAAACGTCAAGACTGGGCCAAGAAATATCTCAAGACTGATTTTTCTAAGGTTTTATGGACTGCTGAAATGAGAGTGAGTCTTGATGGGCCAGATGGATGGGCCCGTGGCTGGATTGGTAAAGGGCAGAGAGCTCCAGTCCGACTCAGACGCCAGCAAGGTGGAGGTGGAGTACTGGTTTGGGCTGGTATCATCAAAGATGAGCTTGTGGGGCCTTTTCGGGTTGAGGATGGAGTCAAGCTCAACTCCCAGTCCTACTGCCAGTTTCTGGAAGACACCTTCTTCAAGCAGTGGTACAGGAAGAAGTCTGCATCCTTCAAGAAAAACATGATTTTCATGCAGGACAATGCTCCATCACACGCGTCCAAGTACTCCACAGCGTGGCTGGCAAGAAAGGGTATAAAAGAAGAAAAACTAATGACATGGCCTCCTTGTTCACCTGATCTGAACCCCATTGAGAACCTGTGGTCCATCATCAAATGTGAGATTTACAAGGAGGGAAAACAGTACACCTCTCTGATCAGTGTCTGGGAGGCTGTGGTTGCTGCTGCACGCAATGTTGATGGTGAACAGATCAAAACACTGACAGAATCCATGGATGGCAGGCTTTTGAGTGTCCATGCAAAGAAAGGTGGCTATATTGGTCACTGATTTGTTTTTGTTTTGTTTTTGAATGTCAGAAATGTATATTTGTGAATGTTCAGATGTTATATTGGTTTCACTGGTAAAAATAAATAATTGAAATGGGTATATATTTGTTTTTTGTTAAGTTGCCTAATAATTATGCACAGTAATAGTCACCTGCACACACAGATATCCCCCTAAAATAGCTAAAACTAAAAACAAACTAAAAACTACTTCCAAAAATATTCAGCTTTGATATTAATGAGTTTTTTGGGTTCATTGAGAACATGGTGGTTGTTCAATAATAAAATTAATCCTCAAAAATACAACTTGCCTAATAATTCTGCACTCCCTGTATACTGCCCTAGCCCGCCCCTTGGAATTGAACATAATGGTATGTCATATAATTTAGCATATAAAGAAGGTGCTGTTGCATATAAATCTGACTTCCTGATAATCTGACTTCCCCCACATAAAATAAAATATGTTTATATCCATAAAATAATGGATGTGGGAGCCTTTTGGTGAGCGTGTTTTTTTTTGGGGGGGGTGCAGAATTTAATTCTTGGACCCGGGCAGCACAATGTCCTGGGTCAGCCCTATATATACGTGATTTGGTGCACAGGTGCCGCCCTGTAGCAGTAAAACTACTGTAGGGTGTACCTGAACTGATTAAGGGCTCGTCCACTCACCCCCACGTGTTACGTTTACGTTTGGGCGTGAAGCAATGGAAAGAATGGTGCCGGCACAGTTTTTAAAATTGCGCCCCGCCACTGCGGTACCATGCGTTTTGGCGAGCGTGAACACGTGCGTATTTGCTGGATGCATGGGGGGTGGTGCCATTAAGAAGGAATGACATCCACAAGGTAAAGTTTTTTTTTTGTACAGTGCGGAAAATCACTCAATTTTGCGTGCGTTCCCGCACCGCACCTGGTGTGAATGAGCCCTAGGAGGTTTTTTTAGGGGGTAATGTTTATGGTCTAGATCAGTGGTCTCCAAACTGTGGCCCGGGGGCCAGATGCGGCCCTTTGCTTGCTTTTATCTGGCCCTTGGGGCACTATTCCATCCACTGATACCAGCAATAGGGCATAATTTCTCCTGCTGACACCAACAATTGGGCCCAATGACATGAACGATGGGACACAATTCCTCCCAATGACACCAAGGATGGGGCACAATTCATCCCAGTGACATCAGTAATGGGGCACAATTATATCCCAATGACACCAACAATGGGGCCCAATGACACGAACGATGGGGCCTAATGATACCAACAATGGGGCACAATTCCACCCAATGACATCAACGATGGGACACAATTCCAACCAATGACACCAATCATGGGGCACAATTCCTCACAATTAGCCAGATTCAGAAAGACTGGCTTAACTTTGAGGCGGCGTAGCGTATCGCATATACGCTAAGCTGCCGTAAGTCAGAGAGGCAAGTGCTGTATTCACAAAGCACTTGCCTCCTAAGTTACGGCGGCATAGCGTAAATGGGCCGGCGTAAGCGTGCCTAATTCAAATGAGGAACAGGGGGGCGTGTTTTATGTTATTGACTCGTGACCCGACGTGATTGACGTTTTTAACGAACGGCGCATGCGTCGTCCGTGGACATATGCCAGTGTGCATTGCTCCAAAGTACGCCGCAAGGACGTATTGGTTTCGACGTGAACGTAAATTACGTCCAGCCCGATTCGCGGACGACTTACGCAAACAACGTAAAAAGATAGGCCTGTTCCGACGTCCATACCTTTCATGGGCTGCGCCACCTAGGGAGCAGTTTTATCTTTACGCCGGCGTATCTCTTACGTAAACGGCGTAACTAATTGCGACGGGCGCACGTACGTTGGTGAATCGGCGTATCTTGCTCATTTGCATATTCAAAGGTGAAAACAACGGAAGCGCCACCTAGCGGCCAGCGTAAATATGCACCCTAAGATACGACGGCGTAGGAGACTTACGCCGCTCGTATCTTAGCCTAATTTAAGCGTATCTGGTTTCCAGAATACGCTTAAATTTACGACGGCGTAGATTCAGAGTTACGACGGCGTATCTACTGATACGCCGCCGTAACTCTCTCTGAATCCAGCTAACTGACACCAAAAATGGGGCAGAATGCCTTACAATGGCCCAGATTCAGTAAGCAATTGCGCCTGCGTAACCATAGTTACGCAGCGCAATTGCTGACTTGCGCTGGCGTAACGAGTTCTCCTGATTCAGAGAACTCGTTACGCCGACTGCAGCCTAAAATCTGCGTGGCATAAGGCTCTTATGCCACGCAGATTTTAGGCTGCATTCTTGCGTTGACCGCTAGGGGGCGCTCCCATTGTGGTCAGCGTATAGTGTGCAAATTGCATACTTACGCCGATTCACAATGTTGCGCGGGCCCTGCGTACGCAAGTTACGGAGTTTCCGTACGGCGTCTTTAGCGTAAGGCTGCCCCTTCTAATAGTAGGGGCAGCCAATGCTAAAGTATACCCTCCGTTCCCGCGTCGTGAAATTTGAATTTCGCGCCGTTTGCGTAAGTGATACGTGAATGGCGCTGGACGTCATTTGCCGCAATGCACGTCGGGAAAGTTTCCCGACGGCGCATGCGCTTTACGATCAGCGCGGGAACGCGCCTAATTTAAATGATTCCCGCCCCCGGCGGGATCATTTACATTGCGCGCGCTTACGCCGGGCAATTTTGCCGGCGCGCCCTCGCAATTTACGGAGCTAATGCTCCGTGAATCCAGGGCAGCGCAAAATATTTGCGGGGCGCAGGGCAAAATCGTTGCCCTGCGCCTCTGCAAATAGAGCGCAGATCTCTTTGAATCCGGGCCATTGACACCAATGATAGGGGGCAATTCCTCACAATGACTCCAACAATGGGGCACAGTTTCTCTCAATGACAACAACAATGGGGCAAAGTGACATCAGTGATGACACCAACAGAGGGACACAATAACGGGGCACAATTACTCCCACAGAAACAAACAACGGGGCGTTGAATTTTTCCCACTGATGTCAGGACCTTTTTGACTGCCACTGACCACTGTCCGGCCCTCGTAAACTCCGAAGGACAGTAAACTGGCCCTTTGCTTAGAAAGTTTGGAGACCCCCCTGGTCTAGATCAGAGAAGGGATACGTGGGTAGCCAGGTTTAGTCAATGGCTACCGTGGACATTTCTTTATTTTTGTTTTTTTCCAAAATTCTATTTTGTAAATGTATAAAGTTTTTTTTTTTACAAAAGGTTTTATTAATAATCAGTGGAACAAACAGAGGGCCAGATTCACGAACATTTACGGCGGCGTAACGTATCCCCTTTACGTTACTCCGCCGCAAGTTTTCGTCGTAAGTGCTTGATTCACAAAGCACTTGCGTGTAAACTTGCGGCGGCGTAGCGTAAAGCCGTCCGGCGCAAGCCCGCCTAATTCAAATGGGGCGTGTACCATTTAAATTAGGCGCGTTCCCGCGCCGAACGTTCTGCGCACGCTCCGTTAGGAAATTTCCCGCCGTTCTTTGCGCGAAATTACGGCGCCCCAACGTATTTTTTGAACAGCGTCGTGCGTTACGTCGTTTCGTATTCCTGGACGTCTTACGCAAAAAAATAAAAATAAAAAATTCGACGCGGGAACGACGGCCATACTTTAACATGGACGGTGTAATTTTACACCACCTAAAGAGGACTCGTAACTTTGCCACGGGAAAAGCCAACTAGCGACGACGTAAGCGAATGCGACGAACGCGCGTACCTTCGTGGATCGCCGTAAACATCTAATTTGCATACCCGACGCAGGTATACGACGCAAACTCCACCCAGCGGGCGCCCCGGAGAATTACACCTACGATCCGAAGGCGTACGAAGCCGTACGCCTGTCGGATCGAAGCCTAAAGCCGTCGTAACTTGTTTTGAGGATTCAAAACAACGCTACGACGCGGCAAATTTGAAAATACGCCGGCGTATCAGTAGATACGCCGGCGTATTTCAATTGTGAATCTGGCCCAGAGCCGCTAACGTAGACATTTCTTATTTTTTATTTATTTAGTTATATCTTTTTATTTATTTATTTTTTAGGTGCTGAAATACCTTGTTCTTGTCGCAAATAATAAAATAGTAGCAAATAAAAAAAGGAAAAAAAAAGAAAAGAAAATGTAAAAGCACATACACAGAAGTGTCAGCCGTATATCCTGTGAAATTGTACGTGAGGCGGAGATGAGTGACATGACGGAGTAGTGAGGATTTCCCCTGCTGGACATGTGCTGGCATGTACCTTGCTGTACAGAGAGTCAGTATATATATATCCCGAGCTTCACTGCTTGCCTGGACCTTACAGCATCATGACACTGCTACCGGTAAGTGACCAAATCGTTTATTTCCAGATCCACTCGGAACCAACGGTGTCCCATCTTCACAGAATCAGGGGCTGCAAAACAATCCTGTATTACTATGACATCACCAGTATTTTAGTCTATGTATTTATATCTTATTACATTGCTGGGTGATATTTTAAATGCCACGAGATACAATTTACATTTTTTTTTGTACTTTATTGTTGTTGTTTTTTTTGTTTTTTTTAGCAAAGGGAAATAGTTGCTTAACCACTTCAGCCCCGGACCATTTTGCTGGTCAATGACCGGGCCACTTTTTGCGATTCGGCACTGCGTCGCTTTAACTGACAATTGCGTGGTCGTGCAAAATGGCTCCCAAACAAAATTGGCGTCCTTTTTTCCCACAAATAGAGCTTTCTTTTGGTGTTATTTGATCACCTCTGCGTTTTTTTTTTTTGCGCTATAAACAAAAATAGAGCGAGAAGATAGATACGCCGCCGTAAATTCAAATCTGTGCCGTTGTATCTGTACGCCGATTCTCAAAGGCAGATACGTTCAAAAAATAGGCTTCCTCCGCTGACGTAACTTGAATACGGCAGCGTATAATTGTGTGCAATCTTACGCTGGCCGCTAGGGGCGCTTCCGTTGTTTTCGGCGTAGAATATGCAAATGATCTAGATACGCCGATTCACAAACGTACGTACGGCCGGCGCAATTTATTTACATTGTTTACTCTAGGCTTTTTCGACGTAAGGTTGCTCCTGCTATTAGGTGGCGCAGCCAATGTTAAGTATGGACGTCGTTCCCGCTTCGAAATTTGAATTGTTTACGTCGTTTGCGTAAGTCGTTCGCGAATAGGGCTGGACGTAATTTACGTTCACGTCGAAAGCAATGACGATTTGCGTCGGAATTTTCGAGCATGTGCACTGGGATTCTTTCAGGAACGGCACATGCGCCGTTTGTAAAAAACGTAAAATACACTGGGTCAACCTTAATTTAAATAAAACACGCCCCCCTCATCATCATTTGAATGACACGCGCTTACGCCGGCCCCATTTACGCTACGCCGCCGTAAATTAGGAGGCAAGTGCTTTGTGAATACAGCACTTGCCTCTCAAACTTACGGCGGCGCAGCGTAAATACGATACGCGGCGCCGCCGTAATACTGGGCGCATCTACATGAATCTTGCCCAATATTTTTTACTGTTTGCTGTAATAAATATCCCCCAAAAATATATAAAAAAAGAATTTTTTCCTCAGTTTAGGCCGATACGTATTCTTCTACATATTTTTCATAAAAAAAAAAAAAATCGCAATAAACGTTTATCGATTGGTTTGCGCAAAATTAATAGCGTTTACAAAATAGGGGATAGTTCTATGCCATTTTTATTAATATTTTTTTTTACTACTAATGGCGGCGATCAGCGATTTTTTTCGTGACTGCGACATTATGGCGGACACATCGGACAATTTTGACACATTTTTAGGACCATTGTCATTTTCACAGCGAAAAGTGCTATAAAAATGGACCAATTACTGTGAAAATGACAATTGCAGTTTAGGAGTTAACCACTAGGGGGCGCTGAAGGGGTTACGTGACCTCATATGTGTTTCTAACTGTAGGGGGCGGAGTTGGACGTGTGACGTCAGTGATCGTCTTCCCCTATATCAGGGAACAGACGATCACTGTTGCCATAATGAAGAACGGGGAAGGTTTGCTTACACACACCTCTCCCCGTTCTTCAGCTCCTGTGACCGATCGCGGGACAACTGCGGCGATCGGGTCCGCGGGCACGGTCACAAGGCTTCGGACCGGGTCGCGAGCGCGCCGCGACCCCACGGCTGGGCTCTTAAAGAGGACATACAGGTACGTGCTTGTGCCCAGCCATGCTCTTCTGCCGACGTATATATTAACCTTAAGTGTTTAAGCAGTCCTAGATTTAAAAAAAAAACTCATGGAATAATTACTAGAAATATAAAACCTGGAAAGGATTTTAAAAAGATAAAATATATTTTTTTTAAATCTCAAAAACACGCCTATCTATAGGCGGGCGTAGCGTATCTCAGATACACTACGCCGCCATAACTTAGTGAGGCAGGTCCCGTATTCTCAAAGAACTTGCGGCCAAAGTTACCGCGGCGTAGTGTAACTGTGCCGGCGTAAGCCTGCAAAATTCAAAGTAGGCTAGTGTGGGCGTGTTTTATGTTAATGTATCGTGACCCGACGTGATTGACGTTTTTAACGAACGGCGCATGCGCCGTCCGTGAACGTATTCCAGTGCGCATGCTCAAAATTACGCCGCAAATAGTCAATGCTTTCGACGTGAACATAAATTACGCCCAGCCCCATTCACGGACGACTTACGCAAACGACGTAAAACACGACGCTGTTTGTACGTTTCCGACGTCCATACCTAACATGACTTACCCCTGCTTTATGAGGGGTAACTTTACGCCGGCGTATGTCTTACGTAAACGACGTATCTTGCTACGCCGGGTGCACGTACGTTCGTGAATCGGCGTATCTAGCTCATTAGCATATTCAACGCGTAAATCTACGGAAGCGCCACCTGAGAGCGATAACACCAAATTTAACACACCCGTTCCCCATTCACACCTGAGACCTTGTAACACTAACAAGTCACATGACACCGGGTGGGAAAATGACTAGTTGGTCCAATTTAGTTATTTTCACTTAGGGGTGTACTCACTTTTGTTGCCAGTGATTTAGACATTAATGGCTGTGTGTTGAGTTATTTTGAGGGGACAGCAAATTTACACTGTTATCCAAGCTGTACACTCACTACACAACATTGTAGCAAATGTCATTTCTTTAGTGTTATCACATGAAAAGATAGAAGAAAATTTTCAAGTCTTGCCACAGATTCTCAATGTGATTTAGGTCTGGACTGTGACTGGGCCATTCTCACACATGAATATGCTTTGATGTAAACCTTTCCATTGTAGCTCTGGCTGTATGTTTAGGGTTGTTGTCCTGCTGGAAGGTGAACCTCCGCCCCAGTTTCAAGTCTTTTGTAGAATCTAACAGGTTTTCTTCTAAGATTGTCCTGTATTTGTCTCCATCCATCTTCCCATCAACTCTGACCAGCTTCCCTGTCCCTGCTGAAGAAAAGCATCCCCACCACATGATGCTGCCACCACCATGTTTCACGATGGGGATGGTGTGTTTAGGGTGATTTGCAGTGTTAGTTTTCCGCCACACATAGTTTTGCTTTTAAAACCAAAAAGTTAAATTTTGGTCTCATCTGACCAGAACACCTTCTTCCACATGTTTGCTGTGTCCCCCACATGGCTTCTCGCAAACTGCAAATGGCTTTCTTTCAACAATGTCTTTCTTCTTGTCATTCTTCCATAAAGGGCAGATTTGTGGAGAGACGACTAATAGTTGTCCTGTAGACAGATTCTACTCCCTGAGCTGTGGATCTCTGCAGATCCTCCAGAGTTACCATGGGCCTCTTGGCTGCTTCTCCGATAAATGCTCTCCTTGCCCGGCCCGGTCAGTTTAGGTGGATGGCCATGTCTTGGTAGGTTTGCAGTTGTGCCATACTCTTTCCATTTCCGGATGAGGGATTGAACAGAGCTCTATAATATGTTCAACGCTTGGGATATTTTTTATAACCTAACCCTGCTTTAAACTTCTCCCCAACTTTATCCCTGTCCTTGGCCTTCATGATGCTTTTTGTTCACTGAGGTTCTCAAACAAACTTCTGAGGGCTTCACAGAACAGCTGTAGTTATAATGAGATACAATTACACACAGCTGGACTATATTTATTAATTAGGTGACTTCTGAAGGCAATTGGTTCACTAGATTTTAGTTAGGGGTATCAGAGTAAAAAGGGGCTGAATACAAATGCACCCCGCACTTTTCACATATTTATTTGTAAAAAATTTGGAAAACCATTTATCATTTTCCTTCCACTTCACAATTATGTGCCACTTTGTGTTGGTCTATCACATAAAATACATTTAAGTTTTTGGTTGTAACATGACAAAATGTGGAAACTTTCAAGACGTATGAATATTTTATTAAGGCACTGTATGTGGTTCCTATGTTGTCAGCGCCAGATAGAGGCCGCAATATGTTTTTGTTTCCTAATTGATGTATTTCTGGGGGGAAAAAGATGCATTATGGCCACTAGGTGGACCTGACAATATAGAAACGACACATATTACGGAGAATATGGCTATTTTTGTCCTGATGTGAAATCTACACAGCAAACATTTTATACATAGAACCCTAAGGCCAGATTCAGAAAGAAGTTACGTCGACGTATCTGTTGATACGCCGCGTAACTTCTAGGATGCGCCGGCGTATCTTTTTTCTGTATTCAGAAAGCAAGATACGCCGGAATTTTGCTAAGATACGACCGATGTAAGTCTCTTACGCCGTCGTATCTTAGTTGCATATTTACGTTGGCCGCTAGGTGGCGCTTCCGTAGATTTATGCGTAGAATATGCAAATTAGGTAGATACGCCGATTCACGAACGTAGTTGCGCCCGGCATATCTATATGCGTCGTTTACGTAAGGCGTCGGACCGGCGTAAAGTTACCCCTGCTATATGAGGTGTACGCAATGTTAAGTATTGACGTCGGGACAGCGTCAAATTTTTCGTCGTTTGCGTAAAACGTTCGCGAATAGGGCTTTGCGTAAGTTACGTTCACGTCGAAAGCATTGACTATTTGCGATGTGATTTCGAGCATGCGCACTGGGATACGTCCACGGACGGCGCATGCGCCGTTCGAAAACAGCGTCAATTACGTGGGGTCATGATAGTTTAACATAAAACACGCCCACTACCAGCCAAATTTGAATTAGGCGGGCTTACGCCGACACATTTACACTACGCCACCGTAACTTAGGGCGCACGTTCTTTCAGAATACGGAACTTGCGCCCTAAGTTACGGCGGCGTAGTGTATCTGAGATACGCTGCGCCTGCCGATAGATACTATAATGTATCTGAATCTGGCCCCTAGTGTCAATGTGTTGCAGTAGAATTTAATAAAAAATAAAAGAAAAACAAAAGTGTCAATATGTTGCAGTAGAATTTAATAAATAATAAAAGAAAAACAAAATGTGTTACATTGTTTCTAGGCCCTACTATGGGTAAAAACAACAAACAATATACATCAGAAGTAAGAGAATTTATTTTGTTGTGTTTCCTTTTTTTTGGTGGTGGTAAAAAATGGGGTTTAATAAAAAAAAAAACCAACATAGTTATACTATTTATAAAGTTTGATCTAAAAAAATCAAGTGATATCCATTTATCCAATAACATTAACCACACATACTGTGTGAGCCGGGTATATACTGTATGAGGGGGGTAAAAACTCTGTAGGTAGAGGTATATACTGTTAGAGGGGGTATATACTCTGGGGATAGAGGTTTATACTGGGTGACTGGGGTATATTTTATGGAGGTAGAGATATATACTGTGTGAGAAAGGTTTATACTGTGTGAGGAGGGTTTATACTGTGTGAGGAGGATATATACTGTGAGAGGGTATCTACACTGGGGGTAGAGGTATATACTGTGTGAGGGGGTATATACTCTGGGGATAGAGAGTATATACCCCCTCACACAGTATATACCTCTACCCCCAGTGTAGATACCCTCTCACAGTATATATCCTCCTCACACAGTATAAACCCTCCTCACACAAATATACCTCTATCCTCACACAAATATACCTCTACCCCCAGTGTGACAGGGTATATATTCTGAAGGTAAAGGTATATACTATGTGAGGAGGGTTTATACTGTGTGAGAGGGTATATGCTCTGGGGGTAGAGGTACTGTATATACTGTGTGAGGGGGTATATACCCCCCTCACACAGTATATGCCCCCTCATACCTCTATAGTATATACCCCCTCATACAGTACCTCTACCTCTAGAGTATATACCCCCTCACACAGTATATACCTCTCCCCTAGAGTACAGACCCCCTCACACAGTTTATATAGAGGTATATATTGTGTGAGTTAGTATATACTCTGGGGGTAGAGGTATATAATGTGTGAGGGGGGTATATACTCTATTGGAGAGGTATATACTGTGTGAGGGGATATATACTCTGAGAGTAGAGGTACATATTGTGTGCAGGGGTATATACTGTGTGAATGGGTACACACTTTGGGAGTAGAGATATGTACTGAGTGAGGGGGGTATTTACAGTACTTTGGGGGGTAGAGGTATATACTGTGTATCTGGATATATACTATGTGGGTAGAGGTACAGTATATACTGTGTGAGGGAATATACTCTAGGGTATAGGTATATACTGTGTGAGGGGGTATAGAGGTATAGACTGTGTGAGAGTGTATGTACTCTAGGGGAGAGCTCTATATACTGTGTGAGGGGGTATATGCTCTGGAGGATAGGTATATACTGTGTGAGAGGGGTTTATACACAAGAGGTAGAGATATATACTGTGTAAAGGTGTATCTACAATGGAGGTATAGATATATACTGTGTGAGGGGGTATATACTCTGAGGGTAGAAGTATATACTGTGTGAAGGTATATACTGTGGAGAGGTATATACTGTGTGAGGGGGTATATACTGTGGGCGTAGAGGTATATACTGTGTTAGGGCGGTATTTACTCTGGTGGTAGAGATATATACTGTGTGAGGTGGGTATATATTCTGAAGAGGTATATATGGTGTGAGGGAGATAAGTACAGTACTCTGGGGGTAGAGGTGTATATACTGTGTGATGAAGGTGGGGGTGATGGAGGAGAGGTACATACTTTGTGAGGAGGATATATACTATGAGGTTAGAGTAGGGTGACCAGACATCCCCAGTTTCAGGGGACAGTCCCCTGATTGTGGACACTGTCCCCGGACCAAGTCTGTCCCTGGTTTTGTCCCCAGATTGGATTTAATAGGGGGCAGGGGCAATTTCAAAGGCAATCAGTGCAGAATTAAATAAAAAAAATTAGAATTACACACCCCAGCTCCGCCATGCCTACTAGCATAGGAGGGTTGTGTTTTTCCCATTATCTGTGCCCCTTTCTGATGATCATGTGCTGGTCGGAGCGGAGGAAATATTTCTTCAGTTTCGGGTGCATGCCCATTTAGCTTCGTTCGCATGTTCTTCTGCCTTGGCTCAAATCCTGGCCAGCCACCTGCCTATCTCCTTGCCTTCCCTGGCGGAGTGATCTTCCTCCGCTTCCCATCAAGTAGTAGCCGGGGTCCGAAGAGTAAGACTTAAGAGGCTGTGAGGCGGGCGGCGACGGGCAGAGAGTCGCTGGTTGTTGCCATTACTAGTAAAGAAAAAATATGTCCCCGGATTTCATTTTAAAAATCTGGTCACCTTAGGTTAGAGGTATATACTGTGTGAGGGGGTATATACTCTGGAGGTTGATGTATACTGTGTGAGGGGGGTATATACTGTGTGAAGTGGTATATACTCTGGAGGGGGGGTATATACTGTGTGAGGGGATATATAATCTGGAGGAAGGGTATATACTTTGTGAGGGAGTATATAATCTGGAGGAGGGGTGTATACTGTGTGAGGGGGTATATAATCTGGAGGAGAGGTATATACTGTGTGAGGGGGTATATAATCTGGAGGAGAGGTATAAACTTTGTGAGGGGGTATATAATCTGGAGGAGAGGTATATACTGTGTGAGGGGATATATAATCTGGAGGAGAGGTATATACTTTGTGAGGGGGTATATATACTCTGGAGAAGAGGTATATACTGTGTGAGGGGGTATATATATTCTGGAGGTGAGGTATATACTGTGAGGGGTATATATACTCTGGAGGAGAGGTATATACTGTGTGAGGGGTATATATACTCTGGAGGAGAGGTATATACTGTGTGAGGGGGTATATAGTCTGGAGGTGAGGTATATATTGTATGAAGGGGTATATAGTACTCTAAGGGAGAGGTTTATACTGCGTAGTATATACTTTGTGGTATATAGCGTGTGAGGGGGTATTTGGAGGTTGAGATATAATGGGTGTGTGGGGAATATATATTGTCTGATTAGATATATATACATATATACTGTGTAAGGTGGCGCACACACACCTCAGATTCCATGTACATTCATACATACATTGGGAGGAGGGAGGGCGGAGCTATACTCGGTATCACGTGACACGCAGACTGTAAGTCAGGTGACTCTGTGGCTAATGATAGTAACAGGGATGGGCGGGGCCCATCTTGGTAAAGGCGGGAATCGTCTCAGACTTCTCTCTGCAAGTGACGTCAGACAGTAAAGTCCGCCCCTCACGTGATTGCCAGTGTGGAGGGTGTGACGTCACGGGAGATCAATTCTCCCTGAAATCGGGTTATTGGTGACGCCATACACTAAATAACGGACGTCCGGGGACGGGTGACGTCGGGAAAGGTCCAGGCGGATATCCGGCGATGGTTCGGTGATTGGGGGGGATGAGTTTCGTTCGGTAAGTACCGAATATTGGCCGTCCGATACCCGCCAGACTTCACTGACACCGGACACGCCCCCCGATACCCCCCTCCCCCACACATAACACCCTGTCTGATACCCCCCTCCCCCACACACATAGCACCCCCACCCTGTCTGATACCCCCTACCCTCCCCCACACATAGCACCCCCACCCTGTCTGATACCCCCCTACCCTCCCCCACACACAACACCCCCACCCTGTCTGATACCCCCTACCCTCCCCCACACACATAATACCCCCACCCTGTCTGATACCCCCCCTCCCCCACACACATAGCACCCCCCACCCTGTCTGATACCCCCTACCCTCCCCCCCCAACCCCCCACCTGTCTGATACCCCCCCACCCTGTCTGATACCCCCTACCCTCCCCCCACACATAACACCCCCACCCTGTCTGATACCCCTACCCTCCCCCACACACATAACACCCCCACCCTGTCTGATACCCCCCTCCCCCCACACACATAGCACCCCCCCCCTGTCTGATACCCCCTACCCTCCCCCACACATAACACCCCCCACCCTGTCTGATACCCCCCTACCCTCCCCCACACACATAACACCCCCACCCTGTCTGATACCCCCCTCCCCCCACACACATAGCACCCCCACCCTGTCTGATACCCCCTACCCTCCCCCACACACATAGCACCCCCCACCCTGTCTGATACCCCTCCCTCCCCCACACACATAGCACCCCCACCCTGTCTGATACCCCCTACCCTCCCCCCACACACATAGCACCCCCCACCCTGTCTGATACCCCCCTCCCCCACACACATAACACCCCCCACCCTGTCTGATACCCCCCCCCCCCCCACACACATAACACCCCCACCCTGTCTGATACCCCCCTACCCTCCCCCACACACAACACCCCCACCCTGTCTGATACCCCCCTACCCTCCCCCACACACATAACACCCCCACCCTGTCTGATACCCCCCTACCCTCCCCCGCACATAGCACCCCCACCCTGTCTGATACCCCCTCCCCCACACACATAACACCCCCCACCCTGTCTGATACCCCCTCCCCCACACACATACACCCCCCACCCTGTCTGATACCCCCTACCCTCCCCCACACACATACCACCCCCACCCTGTCTGATACCCCCCTCCCCCACACATAGCACCCCCACCCTGTCTGATACCCCCCTCCCCCACACACATAACACCCCCACCCTGTCTGATACCCCCTACCCTCCCCCACACACATAACACCCCCACCCTGTCTGATACCCCCTACCCTCCCCCACACACATAACACCCCCACCCTGTCTGATACCCCCTACCCTCCCCCACACACATAGCACCCCCACCCTGTCTGATACCCCCTACCCTCCCCCACACACATAACACCCCCACCCTGTCTGATACCCCCCTACCCTCCCCCACACATAGCACCCCCACCCTGTCTGATACCCCCTACCCTCCCCCACACACATAACACCCCCCACCCTGTCTGATACCCCCCCTCCCCCACACACATAACACCCCCACCCTGTCTGATACCCCCTACCCTCCCCCACACACATAACACCCCCACCCTGTCTGATACCCCCTACCCTCCCCCACACACATAACACCCTCACCCTGTCTGATACCCCCCCCCCTCCCCCACACACACATAACACCCCCACCCTGTCTGATACCCCCTCCCCCACACACATAACACCCCCACCCTGTCTGATACCCCCTACCCTCCCCCACACACATAACACCCCCACCCTGTCTGATACCCCCTACCCTCCCCCACACACATAACACCCCCACCCTGTCTGATACCCCCCTCCCCCACACACATAACACCCCCACCCTGTCTGATACCCCCTACCCTCCCCCACACACATAACACCCCCACCCTGTCTGATACCCCCTACCCTCCCCCACACACATAGCACCCCCACCCTGTCTGATACCCCCCTCCCCCACACACATAACACCCCCACC
Source organism: Rana temporaria (assembly GCF_905171775.1). Taxonomy (NCBI): domain Eukaryota; kingdom Metazoa; phylum Chordata; class Amphibia; order Anura; family Ranidae; genus Rana; species Rana temporaria. The sequence continues at coordinate 679,629 of NC_053490.1, read as the reverse complement.
CTGTCTGATACCCCCCTCTCCCACACACATAACACCCCCACCCTGTCTGATACCCCCTACCCTCCCCCACACACATAACACCCCTACCCTGTCTGATACCCCCTACCCTCCCCCACACACAACACCCCCACCCTGTCTGATACCCCCCTCCCCCACACACATAACACCCCCCACCCTGTCTGATACCCCCCTCCCCCACACACATAACACCCCCCACCCTGTCTGATACCCCCCCTCCCCCACACACATAGCACCCCCCACCCTGTCTGATACCCCCCTCCCCCCACACACATAACACCCCCCACCCTGTCTGATACCCCCTACCCTCCCCCACACACAACACCCCCACCCTGTCTGATACCCCCCTCCCCCACACACATAACACCCCCCACCCTGTCTGATACCCCCCTCCCCCACACACATAACACCCCCCACCCTGTCTGATACCCCCCCTCCCCCACACACATAACACCCCCCACCCTGTCTGATACCCCCCCTCCCCCACACACATAACACCCCCACCCTGTCTGATACCCCCTACCCTCCCCCACACACATAACACCCCCACCCTGTCTGATACCCCCTACCCTCCCCCACACACATAACACCCCTACCCTGTCTGATACCCCCTACCCTCCCCCACACACAACACCCCCACCCTGTCTGATACCCCCCCTCCCCCACACACATAACACCCCCACCCTGTCTGATACCCCCTACCCTCCCCCACACACATAACACCCCCTACCCTCCCCCACACACATAACACCCCCACCCTGTCTGATACCCCCCTCCCCCACACACATAGCACCCCACCCTGTCTGATACCCCCCTACCCTCCCCCACACACATAACACCCCCACCCTGTCTGATACCCCCTACCCTCCCCCACACACATAGCACCCCCACCCTGTCTGATACCCCCTACCCTCCCCCACACACATAACACCCCCACCCTGTCTGATACCCCCTACCCTCCCCCACACACATAACACCCCCACCCTGTCTGATACCCCCTACCCTCCCCCACACACATAACACCCCTTACCCTGTCTGATACCCCTACCCTCCCCCACACACATAACACCCCTTACCCTGTCTGATACCCCCTACCCTCCCCCACACACATAGCACCCCCACCCTGTCTGATACCCCCCTACCCCACACACATAACACCCCCACCCTGTCTGATACCCCCCTCCCCCACACATAACACCCCCACCCTGTCTGATACCCCCTACCCTCCCCCACACACACATAACACCCCTACCCTGTCTGATACCCCCTACCCTCCCCCACACACATAACACCCCCATCATGTCTGATACCCCCCTCTCCCACACACACATAACACCCCCACCCTGTCTGATACCCCACACATAACACTCCCGCTTTGCCAGATACCCCCACCCTGTCTGATACCCCCCTCCCCCACACACAGGACACCCCCCACCCTGTCTGATCTGTTGGGGGTTCCCGGGAGGAGGAGGGGCTCTGTAAATACTCTGCTCCCCGCGGAGTCCTTGTATAATGTTGTGATGTCATCATCTCGTCTTCTTCTTCTTCTGTCACAGGGAAATGGTGATCACCCGCAGGACACGATGTCTGGGCAGATGAGTCAGAGGTGGCCCCCTGCTGGGGATGTGGGGGAGGGAAGCGCCGACCCAGATGACAGGATCTCCAGTAAAGTCTATCTCATGGAGGTAGGTGCTCCATCATCTCTATTAGAGACGTGTCACTTCAGTCCTTACCCCATTGTTCATCATCAGTGCGGGCTCGTCGGCGCCCATCATATCTGCGCGGGGGAGCGGTCGCTAAGCAGTTCATGTAGAAAGCAGTGCTGTAATGAATGAGTCCTCTGCCATGCCAGCGCCAGGGAATGAGCTGGATCCGAGCCTGACCACACCGCCCCTTTTTAAGGCTTCTTTTATGGCCTTGACTTACCGTATTTATCGGGGTATAGCGCGCTCCCGCGTATAGCGCGCACCCCTAAACTTGCCCCGAATTCCTGTGGGAAAAAAAGATTTTTTGTACTTACAGTTTTGGTGTCTTGCGCGGCGTCCATCGGCGACCTCGTCGGGTCCGGCGTCCGTCTGCGGCTTCGGGTGTCCTCCTTCGTCGGGTCCGGCGTCCTCCCCGCTCGTTTCCCGCGCCGAGTTGGAATACTGCGCCGACATATACCGAGCGCAGTACACTCGTGTATCGTCGGGCAGGCTCGGCTACTCTCGCGCTGACGTCCTGTACGTCCAGGACGTCAGCAGGAGAGGCGCCGAGACTGCCCGAAGATACACGCGTGTACTGCGCTCGGTATATGCCGGAGCAGTATTCAAACTCGGCGCAGGTATCGGCGTACCCACGATTTTGCCCGGATTTTCAGGGCAAAATAGTGCGCGGTATACGCCGATAAATACGGTAGTTGAATTTGCACAAATTTTCTCAGGGATCATTTTTTTTTTTTTTTTTTTTTTACCTGTGTGAAGATTGGCGGTGTGATTTGCATGTGTCAAAGATCCTCCTCCTGCCCCCCCTTTCTTTTTTCTTTTTTTCTTTTCTTTTTCTCTTTTTCTTTTTCTTTTCTTTCATATAACATGGCGTTGTCTCTCTTCAGCACCCTCAGCCTTTGTCGGACTCGGAGAACGAGGAGCCGGGAAGAACACCTTACAGATCGGCATTTGTTTCCAAGAACAACGCAAGCTGCTTTCCATCTCTGACATGGTAAGGTCCCATTGTTACCACCCAATTCAACTTTGGGTTACACCACTTCAGCTCCGGGAAGAATTCAGCCGTCCCCCCTCCCCCCCCCCCCCTTCCTGACCAGAGCATTTTTTTTTTTTTTTTGCGATTTGGCACTGCGTCGCTTTAGCTGACAAATTGCGCGGTCGTGCTATGCTGTATCCAAACTAAATTGACAATGAGGAGGGGGCTGTATGTGATGGCAAGCGACGTGGAACACACAGCTATTGAAATGAAAGCTGTTATGTTCCTGGTGATCTGCCGATATGGTTCCGGCTAACGTGAAAGTTCCTGCGCAGTCTGATCTGCCAATATAGTTC